>NC_092227.1:83669011-83711511 GCF_036320965.1 Panulirus ornatus
GATTGCACATTATATTGAATTTATGCAGAATCATTTTCTTCGTTTTTGCTGGAGCCGACATGCCTCTTACACACACACACACACACACACACACACACACACACACAAACAAAACAACAGTAGCATTCAGGTACTATACCATACATACTATAATAGCCAAATGGCCCTTGAATACTACCTGGTAGATGAGGGAGTTTAGAAGTACGTATGTGGAGAAATACCACATGCGAAAACGCATGCAGCAAATCACATCACAATTTGAAGCGACTTCATCATGACGAAGAATAACGTGATCCAGAAAACTGATCCTTTATAACATACCGAGGGTTTACCTCCTTCTTATGTTGTGGGATTAAGAACACAGAGGATTACGGTGGTTTGGCCAGCACAACCACCCTTAAACCGACGCCTCGCATCACGGGAATCAAGGTGATGTGGGAGGAAGAACGCCAAGACATCTCCCCGAGTCGATCGTGACTCGAAGAAGCGCCAACAAGCGATCATCTCTGACGAGGATGCGAGTTCGATTCTATGTGTGTGTGTGTGTGGGTTAAGACCTGCGTATGTCTTGTGTGTTCGTCATGCACTGAAGTGGAGTCTGTGTACGACTTTTCGCGAACACTGCTTGAGACATGACTGATGTTTTGCTGTGGTACAGACTGGTGTGGTACACATGGTTTGTTATAGACTCGTGTGGTACACATGGTTTGTTACAGACTGGTGTGGTACACATGGTTTGTTACAGACTGGTGTGGTACACATGGTTTGTTACAGACTGGTGTGGTACACATGGTCTGTTACAGACTGGTGTGATACACATGGTTCGTTACAGACTGGTGTGACACACATGGTTCGTTACAGACTGGTGTGACACACATGGTTCGTTACAGACTGGTGTGACACACATGGCTCGTTACAATCTTGTGTGAACCAACACTGTTTTGAGACATGACTGGACCACACCATTTTCCATTTGTGTACATGACTTTTAACCATTGCTTATGCATATGGTCAGTCCATAATTATTCTCAATCATCGACCGTACAGCTCGCTAGTCAACACCGTCAACTTAATAACAATGATATTCTCCTCAAATATCTTTCTTGTACACAAACACTACCATATACACTAGTCCCCACTTTACAGTCTCCACTGAAAAAAAAAAAGAAAAAAAAGAAAGATGAATACATAACGGGGACCATTGATGTACTTGCTCCCTCACTAATGAAAGAGACCTTCCCCCGTAACGCATTAGAAGTGTCATCTTAAATGGAGCATATAAATCTCGGAGGATAAGAAGAAGAAGAAGAGGGAGTGGAAATGCTAAAAGCACTCCATTATAACCCACTTAGATCTTCCCCCTTGCTTTGATGAAGTGGAAGAAACAGACGTGGGCTGCTGCTGCTACTGGAGTGTAGCAGAGAATATCAAGTGTTGTTTACTGTCTGTTGGTATACATGTTAGTATACATGTTATACATGTTAGTATACATGTAATCATACATGTTAGTATACATGTAATCATGCATGTTGGTGTACGCGTCACTATACATGTGATCACACATGTTAGTATACATGTTATCTTGCATTTATACATGTTAGTATACATATTATTATACATGTTATTATACGTTAAGTGTATTTATTATACATACACCTGTTTACTGGATGTTAGTGTGTAGCGGACGTATAGTGCTGTATACGTCTCTCTGTGTATTGAATACTACTGTGCACACTGTGTAATAAACATTATGTATAAACGTGTTAGTGTGTACTGGGTGTTGGGATGTGGCAGACATGTAATATGTACGTCTGTCTGTGTGAGGTGAATGCCCTTATGTTTAGCCCTTCGTGTCATTTCTACTGTGAACATCATCCAGTGGGACTGACTCCTTAGGGTGTAATACCGAAGTGTACGTCTTATTCATTGACCAATGGGTGTAGAAGACCACTGATCCTGTGTTATGAGTATTTTGTATACTTTCATATCCAGTTGCTGTTAGGGTGTGCCTGATCAGTACTTACTTCCATGTTTCTTCGACGGTGTAGTCATTCATGGGAAGGTCGAGCAGTCGAGCAAGGTTCTATCCAAACTTAACAAGAAAAGAAAGGAAGCCTATTGGATTAGCCCATTGGAACAAACCTTAATCAGGTAGCGACCTTAACAAGGCAGGAAAGAACAGGATGAGTTCGAAGACTCTGAAAAAAAAGAAGTGAGGAACGTCTTCCTAAAGACCCCCCAGTGGTTTTGCCTCACTCCCAGTCTGTTGTTGTGGGTTCGAAAACTCTAAAAAAAAAAAGTGAAGAACGTCTTCCTAAAGACCCCCCAGTGGTTTTGCCTCACTCCCAATCATTTGGTCGTCTGTAAGGTAAGCGTGGTCTCTCTGGTCGTCTGTAAGGTAAGCGTGGTCTCTCTGGTCGTCTGTAAGGTAAGCGTGGTCTCTCTGGTCGTCTGTAAGGTAAGCGTGGTCTCTCTGGTCGTCTGTAAGGTAAGCGTGGTCTCTCTGGTCGTCTGTAAGGTAAGCGTGGTCTCTTTGGTCGTCTGTAAGGTAAGCGTGGTCTCTCTGGTCGTCTGTAAGGCAAGCGTGGTCTCTCTGGTCGTCTGTAAGGTAAGCGTGGTCTCTCTGGTCGTCTGTAAGGTAAGCGTGGTCTCTCTGGTCGTCTGTAAGGTAAGCGTGGTCTCTCTGGTCGTCTGTAAGGTAAGCGTGGTCTCTCTGGTCGTCTGTAAGGTAAGCGTGGTCTCTCTGGTCGTCTGTAAGGTAAGCGTGGTCTCTCTGGTCGTCTGTAAGGCAAGCGTGGTCTCTCTGGTCGTCTGTAAGGTAAGCGTGGTCTCTCTGGTCGTCTGTAAGGTAAGCGTGGTCTCTCTGGTCGTCTGTAAGGCAAGCGTGGTCTCTCTGGTCGTCTGTAAGGTAAGCGTGGTCTCTCTGGTCGTCTGTAAGGTAAGCGTGGTCTCTCTGGTCGTCTGTAAGGTAAGCGTGGTCTCTCTGGTCGTCTGTAAGGTAAGCGTGGTCTCTCTGGTCGTCTGTAAGGTAAGCGTGGTCTCTCTGGTCGTCTGTAAGGTAAGCGTGGTCTCTCTGGTCGTCTGTAAGGTAAGCGTGGTCTCTTTGGTCGTCTGTAAGGTAAGCGTGGTCTCTTTGGTCGTCTGTAAGGTAAGCGTGGTCTCTCTGGTCGTCTGTAAGGTAAGCGTGGTCTCTTTGGTCGTCTGTAAGGTAAGCGTGGTCTCTTTGGTCGTCTGTAAGGTAAGCGTGGTCTCTCTGGTCGTCTGTAAGGTAAGCGTGGTCTCTCTGGTCGTCTGTAAGGTAAGCGTGGTCTCTTTGGTCGTCTGTAAGGTAAGCGTGGTCTCTCTGGTCGTCTGTAAGGTAAGCGTGGTCTCTCTGGTCGTCTGTAAGGTAAGCGTGGTCTCTCTGGTCGTCTGTAAGGTAAGCGTGGTCTCTCTGGTCGTCTGTAAGGTAAGCGTGGTCTCTCTGGTCGTCTGTAAGGTAAGCGTGGTCTCTCTGGTCGTCTGTAAGGTAAGCGTGGTCTCTCTGGTCGTCTGTAAGGTAAGCGTGGTCTCTCTGGTCGTCTGTAAGGTAAGCGTGGTCTCTTTGGTCGTCTGTAAGGTAAGCGTGGTCTCTTTGGTCGTCTGTAAGGTAAGCGTGGTCTCTCTGGTCGTCTGTAAGGTAAGCGTGGTCTCTCTGGTCGTCTGTAAGGTAAGCGTGGTCTCTTTGGTCGTCTGTAAGGTAAGCGTGGTCTCTCTGGTCGTCTGTAAGGTAAGCGTGGTCTCTCTGGTCGTCTGTAAGGTAAGCGTGGTCTCTCTGGTCGTCTGTAAGGTAAGCGTGGTCTCTCTGGTCGTCTGTAAGGTAAGCGTGGTCTCTCTGGTCGTCTGTAAGGTAAGCGTGGTCTCTCTGGTCGTCTGTAAGGTAAGCGTGGTCTCTCTGGTCGTCTGTAAGGTAAGCGTGGTCTCTCTGGTCGTCTGTAAGGTAAGCGTGGTCTCTCTGGTCGTCTGTAAGGTAAGCGTGGTCTCTCTGGTCGTCTGTAAGGTAAGCGTGGTCTCTCTGGTCGTCTGTAAGGTAAGCGTGGTCTCTCTGGTCGTCTGTAAGGTAAGCGTGGTCTCTCTGGTCGTCTGTAAGGTAAGCGTGGTCTCTTTGGTCGTCTGTAAGGTAAGCGTGGTCTCTCTGGTCGTCTGTAAGGTAAGCGTGGTCTCTCTGGTCGTCTGTAAGGTAAGCGTGGTCTCTTTGGTCGTCTGTAAGGTAAGCGTGGTCTCTCTGGTCGTCTGTAAGGTAAGCGTGGTCTCTCTGGTCGTCTGTAAGGTAAGCGTGGTCTCTTTGGTCGTCTGTAAGGTAAGCGTGGTCTCTCTGGTCGTCTGTAAGGTAAGCGTGGTCTCTCTGGTCGTCTGTAAGGTAAGCGTGGTCTCTTTGGTCGTCTGTAAGGTAAGCGTGGTCTCTCTGGTCGTCTGTAAGGTAAGCGTGGTCTCTCTGGTCGTCTGTAAGGTAAGCGTGGTCTCTCTGGTCGTCTGTAAGGTAAGCGTGGTCTCTCTGGTCGTCTGTAAGGTAAGCGTGGTCTCTCTGGTCGTCTGTAAGGTAAGCGTGGTCTCTCTGGTCGTCTGTAAGGTAAGCGTGGTCTCTCTGGTCGTCTGTAAGGTAAGCGTGGTCTCTTTGGTCGTCTGTAAGGTAAGCGTGGTCTCTCTGGTCGTCTGTAAGGCAAGCGTGGTCTCTCTGGTCGTCTGTAAGGTAAGCGTGGTCTCTCTGGTCGTCTGTAAGGTAAGCGTGGTCTCTCTGGTCGTCTGTAAGGTAAGCGTGGTCTCTCTGGTCGTCTGTAAGGTAAGCGTGGTCTCTCTGGTCGTCTGTAAGGTAAGCGTGGTCTCTCTGGTCGTCTGTAAGGTAAGCGTGGTCTCTCTGGTCGTCTGTAAGGTAAGCGTGGTCTCTTTGGTCGTCTGTAAGGCAAGCGTGGTCTCTCTGGTCGTCTGTAAGGTAAGCGTGGTCTCTCTGGTCGTCTGTAAGGTAAGCGTGGTCTCTCTGGTCGTCTGTAAGGTAAGCGTGGTCTCTCTGGTCGTCTGTAAGGTAAGCGTGGTCTCTCTGGTCGTCTGTAAGGTAAGCGTGGTCTCTCTGGTCGTCTGTAAGGTAAGCGTGGTCTCTCTGGTCGTCTGTAAGGTAAGCGTGGTCTCTTTGGTCGTCTGTAAGGTAAGCGTGGTCTCTCTGGTCGTCTGTAAGGTAAGCGTGGTCTCTTTGGTCGTCTGTAAGGTAAGCGTGGTCTCTTTGGTCGTCTGTAAGGTAAGCGTGGTCTCTTTGGTCGTCTGTAAGGTAAGCGTGGTCTCTCTGGTCGTCTGTAAGGTAAGCGTGGTCTCTTTGGTCGTCTGTAAGGTAAGCGTGGTCTCTCTGGTCGTCTGTAAGGTAAGCGTGGTCTCTCTGGTCGTCTGTAAGGTAAGCGTGGTCTCTCTGGTCGTCTGTAAGGTAAGCGTGGTCTCTCTGGTCGTCTGTAAGGTAAGCGTGGTCTCTCTGGTCGTCTGTAAGGTAAGCGTGGTCTCTTTGGTCGTCTGTAAGGTAAGCGTGGTCTCTCTGGTCGTCTGTAAGGTAAGCGTGGTCTCTTTGGTCGTCTGTAAGGTAAGCGTGGTCTCTCTGGTCGTCTGTAAGGTAAGCGTGGTCTCTCTGGTCGTCTGTAAGGTAAGCGTGGTCTCTTTGGTCGTCTGTAAGGTAAGCGTGGTCTCTTTGGTCGTCTGTAAGGTAAGCGTGGTCTCTTTGGTCGTCTGTAAGGTAAGCGTGGTCTCTCTGGTCGTCTGTAAGGTAAGCGTGGTCTCTCTGGTCGTCTGTAAGGTAAGCGTGGTCTCTCTGGTCGTCTGTAAGGTAAGCGTGGTCTCTCTGGTCGTCTGTAAGGTAAGCGTGGTCTCTTTGGTCGTCTGTAAGGTAAGCGTGGTCTCTCTGGTCGTCTGTAAGGTAAGCGTGGTCTCTCTGGTCGTCTGTAAGGTAAGCGTGGTCTCTCTGGTCGTCTGTAAGGTAAGCGTGGTCTCTCTGGTCGTCTGTAAGGTAAGCGTGGTCTCTCTGGTCGTCTGTAAGGTAAGCGTGGTCTCTCTGGTCGTCTGTAAGGCAAGCGTGGTCTCTCTGGTCGTCTGTAAGGTAAGCGTGGTCTCTTTGGTCGTCTGTAAGGTAAGCGTGGTCTCTCTGGTCGTCTGTAAGGTAAGCGTGGTCTCTCTGGTCGTCTGTAAGGTAAGCGTGGTCTCTTTGGTCGTCTGTAAGGTAAGCGTGGTCTCTCTGGTCGTCTGTAAGGTAAGCGTGGTCTCTCTGGTCGTCTGTAAGGTAAGCGTGGTCTCTTTGGTCGTCTGTAAGGTAAGCGTGGTCTCTCTGGTCGTCTGTAAGGTAAGCGTGGTCTCTCTGGTCGTCTGTAAGGTAAGCGTGGTCTCTCTGGTCGTCTGTAAGGTAAGCGTGGTCTCTTTGGTCGTCTGTAAGGTAAGCGTGGTCTCTCTGGTCGTCTGTAAGGCAAGCGTGGTCTCTCTGGTCGTCTGTAAGGTAAGCGTGGTCTCTTTGGTCGTCTGTAAGGTAAGCGTGGTCTCTTTGGTCGTCTGTAAGGTAAGCGTGGTCTCTCTGGTCGTCTGTAAGGTAAGCGTGGTCTCTCTGGTCGTCTGTAAGGTAAGCGTGGTCTCTCTGGTCGTCTGTAAGGTAAGCGTGGTCTCTCTGGTCGTCTGTAAGGTAAGCGTGGTCTCTCTGGTCGTCTGTAAGGTAAGCGTGGTCTCTTTGGTCGTCTGTAAGGTAAGCGTGGTCTCTCTGGTCGTCTGTAAGGTAAGCGTGGTCTCTCTGGTCGTCTGTAAGGTAAGCGTGGTCTCTCTGGTCGTCTGTAAGGTAAGCGTGGTCTCTCTGGTCGTCTGTAAGGTAAGCGTGGTCTCTCTGGTCGTCTGTAAGGTAAGCGTGGTCTCTCTGGTCGTCTGTAAGGTAAGCGTGGTCTCTCTGGTCGTCTGTAAGGTAAGCGTGGTCTCTCTGGTCGTCTGTAAGGCAAGCGTGGTCTCTTGGTCGTCTGTAAGGTAAGCGTGGTCTCTTGGTCGTCTGTAAGGTAAGCGTGGTCTCTTTGGTCGTCTGTAAGGTAAGCGTGGTCTCTCTGGTCGTCTGTAAGGCTAAGCGTGGTCTCTCTGGTCGTCTGTAAGGTAAGCGTGGTCTCTCTGGTCGTCTGTAAGTCTGGTCGTTTCTGGGGCTTCCTACCAGGTGAGTGGTCGTTTTTGGTCTTTACCAAATTTCATCAGAATTCAAACTTTTTTTTTCTCATTTCATGTAGCTTGAAAATTATAATACTGCCATATCTTTTTCTTTTTCTAGTTTTTTCCATAAAATCCTTCTTGATATATGTTCTTTGTAACATAAATATGATTATTCCTACCTCATCCATCTGCCCTACCCACTCAAGGTGATTGGATAGGGTGTACGTTTAATTTAAGTCTCTTAAACTAAATCCAGTTCTCATTCTTCCCCCTTTATGTACGTGACTGAATTTCGGGTCTTTGGATCACACGAGAACACACCCATGTTCTCTTCCTCTCTGTTGACACTGGTTATTAATAAAGTTCCCGTGAACGAACAAGATGGGTAACGGGTTCCCCCCTTTTTGTCATCGTCTATGTGCGTTGAGTTTGATGAAATTGACAAACTTGGTTCACCTGAGAGAGAGAGAGAGAGAGAGAGAGAGAGAGAGAGAGAGAGAGAGAGAGAGAGAGAGAGAGAGAGAGCATCATTTTTTCCATTTTCTATAAAGGGCGGTTAGGAAAATGGGGTAAGAAAATGTTTTTCTCTGACACTTCGATCTTATGTATGATCTTATGGATGGAACATTTCGAAGCGAGACATTGGAAAGAATGGATTTCGTGAAGGAAGAACGAACCACGAAGTATACGAGTCTCTTCATTCTCTGTTACTGAGGAGGAGAAGGAGGACTTTAGATCATTAGTGTTCCTTTTAAGATAAGTTTAATTTCATCCTGGAACACTTGAAAATGCTCCCAAAGTTCATGGCAAGATAAGAAACTCATTAACTTCCCCCTCGTGACATTGTGTGGGAAATACTAATCCCAGAATTAGACTCGCACAGAAGTGAATCTCTGTCGCGTATCTGAGTGGAGCCCCAGATTCATCTTGCGACGCTTGAATTCTCCCTCAAGTATGTACTTAATGTCCTTGAGGACTTTTTGCTCAATCGACCATTCCAGTGAAACGTGAGGATTTACGATGTAAACTTTGTGGTCGTGGCTCGAGAGAGGGAGAGAGGGAGGTGTCGACCTGTCCAGGGAGTTGAATTAAACAGGAGCTTTAACACTCGACCTTCGCATTAAATCACCTTCTCTTTCTTTTTTCTTTTTTTCTACTCTTGTCGAGACTCGTCCGTCAGGGGATTTTTACCAGCCGAAGTTAATTAATTCGAGGCAGTGAAAGTGGTTCATGATGGTGGGTTTTTTTTTTCCCCCTCACCGCTGACACTGAGGTAGCAAATATATTTTTAGAATGTTTGTGGATAAAGTTGGATGGTAGTACTCACCCAGTCCAATATGAAGCAGTGAATAAGACCCACATCTTTCCTTGCCAGTACTTTTCAGTTTGTTTTAAGTAGAAGCAGAAATATTTACCCACTCTCCTCGTCTGCGAAAAGCAGGATCATGCAGTTGCAAAGAAGAGATGTTGTCCACATGCACAGTGGGTAGGATACATCAGGTTTACTTCTCTTACCACACCAATTCTTTCTACTCCTTCCACACTGATCCATGAGTTATGCAAATTCACTGTAAATACACAGACAACAAACCCAAGGTCCAAGTGAGGCGTTCTGGCCTTTAATATTACTCGTAAAGATGCAGTCTACTTAAAAGTAGAGGGAAGAAAAGTATAGCAAAGCAAAGGTTCTGTTTCTGTTCTCTTCCAAGCCAACAGCCTCGTCAGGACCCATTGGTCTGTTGCTGCTTGAATCAATTTCTAATCATCTGATTAGACAAAAGTTTCTCACTCACTTAGAGAGGTCCCTTGCAAGTGGTCTAGTAAGTCTAGAAATACTCTGCGAGTTTACTAGACATTTGAAAAGCCCTTGTTAGGAACATGCCTGCAACTTTGACTCATCCTAATCGTTGCTTGAAAGGCTTGGGAGATTTTTGTTTCGCGTTTCCAAATCTCGAGATATGGTCTTTTAATTGGTGGTGATGTCTCTGGTGCTCCGATATAATCAGTACAATATTTCGTGAGGATTGTACGCCCCTTGGAGAATCACCTGGTCGTCCTATTTAGCCTACAGCGCGAGAAACCGTTTTGTTAAGTGGGGAGAATACCTTTCAATACCTCTGGGCCCATGAGGGCTCGTATCTAATCTTGCTTGATGATGCCGTGATGCAATTTGTTGAGAAACCAACCCGGGATGAGAGCATAGTAGACTTGAGTTCCACATACACATGTGGATCCGCCAAGGAATACAAAGGAATTTGAGTTCCTCGTACACATGGGGATCTGACAAGGAATACCAAGGAATTCAAATGGCAATAGGCTATTGGATCCCTTCGAGGCCTACTGTGATAGTGGAAGATAGCTGACAGATAAGTTGGGTAAGAGTAAAAAGGCATACAGGTAAGCCAAAGAGAAAAACCTACACACTATCAGTGTGACTAAGGATGCGCAAAGGATGGTACTCGTAGACTGGAGGCGAAATGTTTATTAAATCTGTTCTTCATCGTAATATATATATTATTTCTTTTAACAGTTCATTGGTAAATTACATACGTTAACAATCCTGTTGAGGAAAATGTTCCCTTCTTAGATTTACATCGTTTACCCTTGAGCTTGTATCCATTACTACGAGAGAAATCAGACGTATTAAGTCTTAAGAAAAAA
The DNA here is from genome assembly GCF_036320965.1 of Panulirus ornatus. Taxonomy (NCBI): domain Eukaryota; kingdom Metazoa; phylum Arthropoda; class Malacostraca; order Decapoda; family Palinuridae; genus Panulirus; species Panulirus ornatus. The sequence goes on from NC_092227.1 coordinate 83,678,831, forward strand.
TATAGTATACGTCTTACATTTGATGTTTAGATGTTCACATTTGTTCTTATGTAAATTATAGAAATGCATTGATATAAGGAGTTGACCGTTTGATGATACGTCGCTGTCTTTGCTAATGTTCAGTATCCACCTTCCGGATACGCTGAAACCTCTGTAGAACGCTTATTGTTGATACTTTCTACTGTATGTGTCTTCCGAACCTCTATTGGACGCTCGTTTTTGCAATACGTGTCTTCCAAACCTCTATTGGACGCTCGTTTTACCAGATGTGTCTTTTGGACATCTATCGGATGTTGACCGGACGTTCAAAGTTATCCATACCTTTATGATGACACCTTGTGATGAGAGGTTTGCACTCGCCGTGATCCATCGTCCTTAAGTATGATCCCATACCCTAAAAAAAAAACTAGCACCGAGTACATGTACTAAATTACCTGGTGTGTGATTTAGGATTTTCACACGCGTATATCGGCTGAGTGATAGTGTTAGGAGGAGGAGGAGGAGCAGCAGAAGGCTACGCAGGACCGTAATCACCTTATCTCGGGAGACTTTTGTTGTCTGAGCCTCGCTAATGCCATTACACCGCGGTGGGGAGAGGGAGGGAAGAAGGGAGGGAAAGAGAGTGAGCGAGCCGCTGAGCCAAATCACTGTGCTAAGATACCAACACCACCACTACCGTTCTCTCACTTCTGTTTACCTTAGTCTTCTCGCCACGTTTTCTGTTGTGGTGGAGGTAGAGAATGGGATGGCTTTCAAGATTGTTGGGAAGAAGTTTAGATCCGATGTAGCAAGGGAGGAATGGGAGGGAGGTTATCTTAGTGGGTATAGGGGAAGGATGGGGTTATAAACCGACTGCCTCTATACAGAAATGAGGACAGTGTGGATGGACTGGAAAGATTGAGGCCACAGGATTGGAATGGGAAAAGGAAGTGACTGGAAATGGGTGAAGGTTAGAAAGGAGAGAGACAATAGGAGGTAAGAGAAAGTGTAAGGAAAGGGATGATGATATTGTTAGCCGAGACGACACGGGCAACTGAAGGCTTTTATCAAGGCACGGGAATGCGTCATGGTCAGCAACGTTAACCTCTGCACTATATAGACTTTATGGAGGAGTAGGATGTTGCTGTGCATTGCAAGGGTACCCTGTTATTGTGGTCTAGAAATACCGTGTCGACAGTGGAGGGACTTGACTGTAGGGGAGGAGTGATGAAGGAGGATATATCGCCAGCGACGTGTTGGTAACACTTGGCTTTGTACTGCCTGCATGTGAAGAGGGAGGACACAACTGTCATTTTTGATTACCGTCGCCACATCAGAACACTTTATAAAAATCACCTTTATCAAAATCCTTTTTGCGAAACCTCTTTGTAACGTCGAGTTCATTCTAGCTCGAATGAGTCTGTACGAATCGTCGAATCCCAATTATACTACGGGAGTTAATGAGGGCCATTCAAAAATACAAATGTACCCTTGTTGGTTTAATGAACTGATATGCTCTATTAAAGCTGCATCGCTCGCTTATGGTATAAAAGACTGGAATATGTCGGCGGGACTTTATTATTTTTTTTGAGGGGGTGGCTCTAAATAAACAACAATAGTGTCTAATTATAAATGTTTCTGGCCTCGTGGAATGATGCACAGATGGTTGGTTTTATGTATACAGACCAGCGAACTGGTGGGTGAGTCTGTTAACATTTGGTTTATCATCCACACTGATAACCAGGTATTACAGTGGCAGTCATAGTACTGTGACTGAAGTTATATTCATTTCAGAATACGAGTCTGATTTTGTGTATATTTTGGCTTCGTATCGTCCTTTTTCTTAACTCATATCGATTGGTACTGGAATGGGGTTTAAGGCGTTCTGCCGTGTTTTAAGCTATTATCTTCGGTATAATTTACGATAAATTGGATAATTTACGACACACAGACACACACACGTACGTATATGTAGCCTCAAGATCCCTAGAGTTATCACGTGAGTCTGGAAATGCCAGACGAATATTGCACATCCCTGGGATAAAGCGCTCCACTCCAGCCAGCAACTTATCCCAGGAAACTACATTCGGAATATCTTCTCTGATCTTCGTAGAATATTCTGTGCCATCGTCGTCACTGTTTATCATCACCAACCAAGATGTCTTGATGGTTAAAGGAATCTTTGTTTTTTAATTGATCAGCGTCGTCTAGTTTATAGTCTCATAATAGTGAGTTAGGAGTCGGTATCATTACCTTGATCCCCAGACGACTCTGTGAAGATTTTTCTCATGTTTGATTAGGTTTACGCAGACGCTGCGTGTACTAGAGACTCTATATATTATCCTAATCCGAAGACCATCATCTACTATTCATTACTCTGTCAGTTCCTTGCGCTTAGTCTGCTGCAACTTGAGGGAAACACACGATCTCTGTGGCTCTCGCGCCTTCGTTCACGTCATTCTGAGTTTCCGACTTAAGTCATGTCGGCGGAAATATGGATATTTGATAATCGTCGACATAGCCATTAACCCCTAGGCTGAGTGGAAGTCTCGCTTCATAGCTTGGAGCCTTCCTCAGTGGGCGACGTAAGGCTGGACGCTGTTGAGGTGTCCCCTCTCCTCCTTAGTCTATAGGACGCCTATGATGTGCCGTAGGATACAACGACAGGACCATTGTGTATCCTTACCCATGTTATTGATGCCCTTTGTTGTATGGATGTATGTCTTGCGATGCGAAAGAAGTAAAAGGGAAGAGTGAGGACCTGGTGGAAGTACATTCCCTGAAGACTATATGCGGTGCGAGTAGGGCTTAATCCTGTAGGAAATAACAGTGTCAGGTTAGAGAGAAGCATCTAATCATGAGAGTCGACTCAAGAAGGCTTTAATGGATCAGGTATGACGATGAGGGAAAACAAACTTCAAGAGGATCTGTATACCAGAGGAAGTTGAGAAAATATGGAGGAAGAGGCAGACCGAGAATAAGATAGAATGATGAGGTGAATGAGGCTCTGTGGTAGCGAGGCTTGTACATTCAGGATAGCGAGTGGTGAGCCACTGGATCGAATGATTTAGGTCGATGTAGTATACGTGGAGGGCGACTTGGTGTCAGTGTGGGATGAACCAGGGCGTATGAGGCAATCGAGGCTAATGATATAGCATTACATGGGGCTTGGATGTGGATGGTTGGCTCTGGTTTTGGTGCAATCGCACACGACAGCAAGAAATTGGATGTATGGAAATGAGGCCATTGGTCAATTGTTCCTAACGGTACCTTCTAAAGCTGGAAAGACAAATATATATATATATATATATATATATATATATATATATATATATATATATATATATATGTATATATATATATATATATATATATATACATGAAGGTGAAATTGCTCTTCAGTAGGAGTTTATAACAATTTTTATTTGGCATGTAAATTTTCTATACATGTGGCACGACATGTTTCTTGGAGACGTTTCACCTCATCAGGTGCCAGTACTTAACAGAGTTATTTAACTCTCAACATCACATTGGATTCCCGCCGTCTAACACCAATCGATATAGGTCACACAGTTTTTTTTTTTTTACGCTAATATTCTTTGAAAAGGTATAAAGGGAGGAGAATTACAGGCGATATAACCTCGTCCAGTGTGTGTGTGTTTGTGTGTGTGTGTGTGTGTGTGTGTGTGTGTGTTATTGGCAGCACAGCGCCAGGGTTTGTGTGAGTGACCTCGTGTATTCTTTTTGCTTCCTTCTTCCCTGAATTACTATCGCTGGCGCCCTCAGTAGCGCAGGGACCGTCTTGCAGATAAGAATAAAGCCAGAGGCTGAGACCTGCAATTCAAGGATTGGCTTTAGCAGCCATTCTGGCTCGCTAATCGGAAGACAACGAAAGAAGGAAACAGAGATACAGAAAAGAATATAGATCTAGATTTAAACTTAAACTCGAGCAAATAATAGATTTTTTTTCTTTTAAAAAACTAGTTAAAGTAATTCCTGTAAGCTTTCATGGTAACCTTTTCTTATGTAGAATAGAATGATCTATATAGAAGAATAGATCTATATCATCTTTATCTTTGAAATCTAGCGGCGTCGAAGCGCCCTTTGGGATAAGGGGACATGCGTTCACTTGAGTTGCTAATGGGAACTTGATAAACGAGCAGACGACGGACGAGGTTGGAAAAGAAAATGTCTTTGGGCATTTCACTTTGCATGGGTCATATTGCGAAACGTTATCTTTCCTTATCAAAATTCTCTTCCAGTGCTGGTCTCTTGTGAATTTGTTAAGTCTATTGCTTCCATTGGTATCAAGTATCTTGATTTATGACAGTAGGAGGAAGGGGATGAGCCTCCTCCATCAGGAGAAGACTCACTCAGGAACCTGCCGAAGCAAACACCTCCTTCTTCGTTTAGGTGTGTCAAGCCGCATCGAATATTGCCGCCACAAGTTAGCGAGCTCGACTCTCCTCCTGTTCACAAATACGTTCACTAAAGTCATCGTTGAGACTGAACGCCTTACTGAAGGAGGGAGTTGCCGATGCCGATCCTCAAGAGTATTCCTATGATCGTGATGGTGTTACTTGCGTGTTAGAATCTTCAACAGTGGCGTTCCTCAGGTTCCTATTCTGTTACCCGTTAAATTTTGTGTGTATCTGTAAAAATGATCTTGTTTCTTCAATCTCTCAATCTTCCTCGCTCCTTCTCTGATGATTCTGGCCAAGATACATGGGACTGTTCTTGTAGCCGTCTGTACCAGCTGGGATGAAGTTGACAGTGGTTGGTGGGATGGGACTGTTTTTTGTAGCCGTCTGTACCACCCAATCTCCCTCCTTACTCTAATGCTCCCTCTCTCTCTATCTCTCTCTCTGCACATACCGCCTCCCTACACCAGGACTTCTGAGGAGAAAGGCATTGACCTGGTTTTTTTAACCAAAATTCCATCGCCTTAAAAAGACAAAAGGGTATTTCAACCTATATATATATATATATATATATATATATATATATTTTTTTTTTTTTTTTCTTTTTTTTTTTTTATACTTTGTCGCTGTCTCCCGCGTTTGCGAGGTAGCGCAAGGAAACAGACGAAAGAAATGGCCCAACCCCCCCCATACACATGTACATACACACGTCCACACACGCAAATATACATACCTACACAGCTTTCCATGGTTTACCCCAGACGCTTCACATGCCTTGATTCAATCCACTGACAGCACGTCAACCCCTGTATACCACATCGCTCCAATTCACTCTATTCCTTGCCCTCCTTTCACCCTCCTGCATGTTCAGGCCCCGATCACACAAAATCCTTTTCACTCCATCTTTCCACCTCCAATTTGGTCTCCCTCGTCTCCTCGTTCCCTCCACCTCCGACACATATATCCTCTTGGTCAATCTTTCCTCACTCATTCTCTCCATGTGCCCAAACCATTTCAAAACACCCTCTTCTGCTCTCTCAACCACGCTCTTTTTATTTCCACACATCTCTCTTACCCTTACGTTACTTACTCGATCAAACCACCTCACACCACACATTGTCCTCAAACATCTCATTTCCAGCACATCCATCCTCCTACGCACAACTCTATCCATAGCCCACGCCTCGCAACCATACAACATTGTTGGAACTACTATTCCTTCAAACATACCCATTTTTGCTTTCCGGGATAATGTTCTCGACTTCCACACATTTTTCAAGGCTCCCAAAATTTTCGCCCCCTCCCCCACCCTATGATCCACTTCCGCTTCCATGGTTCCATCCGCTGACAGATCCACTCCCAGATATCTAAAACACTTCACTTCCTCCAGCCTCTCACCATTCAAACTCACCTCCCAATTGACTTGACCCTCAACCCTACTGTACCTAATAACCTTGCTCTTATTGACATTTACTCTTAACTTTCTTCTTCCACACACTTTACCAAACTCCGTCACCAGCTTCTGCAGTTTCTCACATGAATCCGCCACCAGCGCTGTATCATCAGCGAACAACAACTGACTCACTTCCCAAGCTCTCTCATCCCCAACAGACTTCATACTTGCCCCTCTTTCCAAAACTCTTGCATTTACCTCCCTAACAACCCCATCCATAAACAAATTAAACAACCATGGAGACATCACACACCCCTGCCGCAAACCTACATTCACTGAGAACCAATCACTTTCCTCTCTTCCTACACGTACACATGCCTTACATCCTCGATAAAAACTTTTCACTGCTTCTAACAACTTGCCTCCCACACCATATATTCTTAATACCTTCCACAGAGCATCTCTATCAACTCTATCATATGCCTTCTCCAGATCCATAAATGCTACATACAAATCCATTTGCTTTTCTAAGTATTTCTCACATACATTCTTCAAAGCAAACACCTGATCCACACATCCTCTACCACTTCTGAAACCGCACTGCTCTTCCCCAATCTGATGCTCTGTACATGCCTTCACCCTCTCAATCAATACCCTCCCATATAATTTACCAGGAATACTCAACAAACTTATACCTCTGTAATTTGAGCACTCACTCTTATCCCCTTTGCCTTTGTACAATGGCACTATGCAAGCATTCCGCCAATCCTCAGGCACCTCACCATGAGTCATACATACATTAAATAACCTTACCAACCAGTCAACAATACAGTCACCCCCTTTTTTAATAAATTCCACTGCAATACCATCCAAACCTGCTGCCTTGCCGGCTTTCATCTTCCGCAAAGCTTTTACTACCTCTTCTCTGTTTACCAAATCATTTTCCCTAACCCTCTCACTTTGCACACCACCTCGACCCAAACACCCTATATCTGCCACTCTGTCATCAGACACATTCAACAAACCTTCAAAATACTCATTCCATCTCCTTCTCACATCACCACTACTTGTTATCACCTCCCCATTTACGCCCTTCACTGAAGTTCCCATTTGCTCCCTTGTCTTACGCACCCTATTTACCTCCTTCCAGAACATCTTTTTATTTTCCCTAAAATTTACTGATAGTCTCTCACCCCAACTCTCATTTGCCCTTTTTTTCACCTCTTGCACCTTTCTCTTGACCTCCTGTCTCTTTCTTTTATACTTCTCCCACTCAATTGCATTTTTTCCCTGCAAAAATCGTCCAAATGCCTCTCTCTTCTCTTTCACTAATACTCTTACTTCTTCATCCCACCACTCACTACCCTTTCTAAACAGCCCACCTCCCACTCTTCTCATGCCACAAGCATCTTCTGCGCAATCCATCACTGATTCCCTAAATACATCCCATTCCTCCCCCACTCCCCTTACTTCCATTGTTCTCACCTTTTTCCATTCTGTACACAGTCTCTCCTGATACTTCTTCACACAGGTCTCCTTCCCAAGCTCACTTACTCCCACCACCTTCTTCACCCCAACATTCACTCTTCTTTTCTGAAAACCCATACTAATCTTCACCTTAGCCTCCACAAGATAATGATCAGACATCCCTCCAGTTGCACCTCTCAGCACATTGACATCCAAAAGTCTCTCTTTCGCACGCCTGTCCATTAACACGTAATCCAATAACGCTCTCTGGCCATCTCTCCTACTTACATAAGTATACTTATGTATATCTCGCTTTTTAAACCAGGTATTCCCGATCATCAGTCCTTTTTCAGCACATAAATCTACAAGCTCTTCACCATTTCCATTTACAACACTGAACACCCCATGCATACCAATTATTCCCTCAACTGCCACATTACTCACCTTTGCATTCAAATCACCCATCACTATAACCCGGTCTCGTGCATCAAAACCGCTAACACACTCATTTAGCTGTTCCCAAAACACTTGCCTCTCATGATCTTTCTTCTCATGCCCAGGTGCATATGCACCAATAATCACCCACCTCTCTCCATCAACTTTCAATTTTACCCATATTAATCGAGAATTTACTTTCTTACATTCTATGACATACTCCCACAACTCCTGTTTCAGGAGTATTGCTACTCCTTCCCTTGCTCTTGTCCTCTCACTAACCCCTGACTTCACTCCCCAGACATTTCCAAACCACTCTTCCCCTTTACCCTTGAGCTTCGTTTCACTCAGAGCCAAAACATCCAGGTTCCTTTCCTCAAACATACTACCTATCTCTCCTTTTTTCACATCTTGGTTACATCCACACACATTTAGGCACCCCACTCTGAGCCTTCGAGGAGGATGAGCACTCCCCGCGTGACTCCCTCTTCTGTTTCCCATTTTAGAAAGTTAATACAAGGAGGGGAGGATTTCCGGCCCCCCGCTCCCGTCCCCTCTAGTCGCTTTCTACGACACGCGAGGAATACGTGGGAAGTATTCTTTCACCCCTATCCCCAGGGATAATATACATATATAAACACACACACACACACACACACACACACACACACACACACACACACACACACACACACATACATATATATACATATGAAAAATGTAAGAAACAATTTAGAAAACAAACTTTTAGCTTGAAATGAATGAAAAAATGAACGTCACATAATGGTTCAACCTCTGGCTATGGAAAAGGAAATGTACAATATATATATATATATATATATATATTTTTTTTTTTTTTTTTTTATACTTTGTCGCTGTCTCCCGCGTTTGCGAGGTAGCGCAAGGAAACAGACGAAAGAAATGGCCCAACCCCCCCCCCCCCCCCCCATACACATGTATATACATACGTCCACACACGCAAATATACATACCTACACAGCCTTCCATGGTTTTCCCTAGACGCTTCACATGCCCTGATTCAATCCACTGACAGCACGTCAACCCCGGTATACCACATCGCTCCAATTCACTCTATTCCTTGCCCTCCTTTCACCCTCCTGCATGTTCAGGCCCCGATCACACAAAATCTTTTTCACTCCATCTTTCCACCTCCAATTTGGTCTCCCTCTTCTCCTCGTTCCCTCCACCTCCGACACATATATCCTCTTGGTCAATCTTTCCTCACTCATTCTCTCCATGTGCCCAAACCACTTCAAAACACCCTCCTCTGCTCTCTCAACCACGCTCTTTTTATTTCCACACATCTCTCTTACCCTTACGTTACTCACTCGATCAAACCACCTCACACCACACATTGTCCTCAAACATCTCATTTCCAGCACATCCATCCTCCTGCGCACAACTCTATCCATAGCCCACGCCTCGCAACCATACAACATTGTTGGAACCACTATTCCTTCAAACATACCCATTTTTGCTTTCCGAGATAATGTTCTCGACTTCCACACATTCTTCAGGGCCCCCAGAATTTTCGCCCCCTCCCCCACCCTATGATCCACTTCCGCTTCCATGGTTCCATCCGCTGCCAGATCCACTCCCAGATATCTAAAACACTTCACTTCCTCCAGTTTTTCTCCATTCAAACTCACCTCCCAATTGACTTGACCCTCAACCCTACTGTACCTAATAACCTTGCTCTTATTCACATTTACTCTTAACTTTCTTCTTCCACACACTTTACCAAACTCAGTCACCAGCTTCTGCAGTTTCTCACATGAATCAGCCACCAGCGCTGTATCATCAGCGAACAACAACTGACTCACTTCCCAAGCTCTCTCATCCCCAACAGACTTCATACTTGCCCCTCTTTCCAAAACTCTTGCATTTACCTCCCTAACAACCCCATCCATAAACAAATTAAACAACCATGGAGACATCACACACCCCTGCCGCAAACCTACATTCACTGAGAACCAATCACTTTCCTCTCTTCCTACACGTACACATGCCTTACATCCTCGATAAAAACTTTTCACTGCTTCTAACAACTTGCCTCCCACACCATATATTCTTAATACCTTCCACAGAGCATATATATATATATATATATATATATATATATATATATATATATATATATATATATATATATATATATCTTTTTTTTCCTAGATTTCAGTCGTTTCCCCTCTGCTGAACTTCAATACACCACAATTCCACCGTGCAATCACATGAATATGCCGGGACATAACCGTATCTCCGACCCTATACTGAACACCCCCACTTCCCCCCACCGAAAAAGGTGGACGGGTTGTATAGATGCCATGATCGCTATGGATGATTACTACGGGTAAGCCATTCCATATTTATAGGAGGGTCTTACTTGCACCGGTGTGGAATATTGCTCTCGTATATGGGGTTGGATCTTCCTCCATCTCTTTCTTTCTCCCTGAGCTGGAGTGGAATCGAATATCCTCCTCCTCCTCTTTGATATTCTCTGCCATCACCTCTCCTCAACCATGACAATATCTGCCCACCTTAAGTCATGATTCTGTTTAAGAGTGTTATAGACAGACTGACATACATGCGTCAGTGTAATGTATTTCTCGTTTCAGTGCTTATTCTTCTGTGGCAAACTTGTTGATAATGATAACGATGATAAAAATTGTTTGAAGTGATAGTGATATTAGTAATAAGAAAATGATAGTAATTATGATAGTATTAATGCTATTCTCATTAATGATAATAGTATTAATGATAATGATGGAAATTATAATGATAATACTCATAATGATCATAATAATTGTTGCGACAGTAATAATAACTACAACAGAAACAAAATAGTATGGTATACAGACGAAGTGAAACTGGTGTTGTGTGCCGCATCCGGGACATTCATATTCAACGAAGGGCCTGGGCATGGCCCATCCCCTTAATGCTAGCGTAATGACATTCCGGTATATGGAAACTTTGGACAAATACAGTTACAGCAGAATCCTGGGCAGGGGCGCCACCAGGTACAGAAATGTGGACGACATATAAGCGATAGGTCCTGAGGGAAATTAAACTGGCAACAAATTGAGAATGCTGAACTGAACCGGCAGAAAATGTTACATAGTTTGCCGTAGTGGTGGAGGAGGAGAAGTGTAAGCTGCCCATTTCCTGTTACAATGCTCTGGAGGTCTGTCCAGGGTATAAGGTTCTCAGGAAACGTAAAACCCACCAAGAGGAAGGATTTTATACATCTTTCGGCCCATGACGAAAGGCTGAAGTCTGGAGTAACCAATTGGACTACGCAGTGCTGAGTATTTGGAGGAAGAGAAAGTATATAATATATTGGTGTTCAAGAGCCCTTGTTGCTCTACACGTTCGTCAACTCAATGTTAAAGCCTGTAACGTGATGCGAAGGAGCAAAGGGAGTATCAAAAAGCAGCATATTGGAGGACGAGAAGTATATAACAACCCCAAACTCACTGAAGGTCTTGGCTACGAATAAGCGATCACAGAAGACGGGAATAGACAGTGCTACTTCATCAGAGCTGAAGACATGTGTGGCGTATGGAAAACTAAAAGTGTTAGAAGGATCGACAAGGTTAGGATGGTTTGTGGTATACCATATCCTGTACGCCCGACCATGTGTTAAGGGAAACAGGGTCAGTTATGGCCCCTCCCCACTCCAAAAGGACCAGAGAACGTGAAGCTAATACCTCATCATAGGACATCGAATGCGATTGTTTTCATTTAAGTATGAACAAACACCTCCCAAGGTCACAGAAGGTTGCAGAAATGCATAAAGGACTGAAAAAACAAGTGAAAAAAAAAAGCCTATTATTTCCTGGTGCATTTGGTAGGACTTTACATACATGTTTATATAGTCCACAGAAAGATTTTCGTTAATCTGCATCCGTCTAGTTCGTAAATATAGACTATAGATTCTTCGCTGACTATCTTCCTATACCTCCAGTTCAGACTGCAATAGAAGATCTGTAAACGTGGATTTTAATCCCATACGTTTTGTTTAGAGATGTCAACCCCTTTTACCTTATAAACGAGGCAAAGCCAGTCCTATATTATACTGTAGTGAAGGCAGTATCACTCCAATCCTTACACACCTCGGAGATTGCAGTAATTATAAGGTTATCGTGAGTAATGTGCCAGCGGGGAATTCTCGTTCAAGACGAGACAGTAATCTCTCTACCACCACCAGGGACTCGCCACAGAGACGAATGACCTCATAAGTCGAGTGAACTGTGAGGATGTTTCAGATGAACCAATACAGTGCCTTGGATATCCTTGTAATATTAACAGATTGTGAATTTTCAGTTTTCACAAGTACGTCTTATTTTAGATATATAAACTTTTTGATATATATATATATATATATATATATATATATATATATATATATATATATATATATATATATATATATATATGATCATGGCATAGCAGTGGCGCGCACACCTGCCACGCAGGGGTCCCGGGTTCGAGCCTGGCTGTTGGAGGTTTGTATGTTCTATGAAAGTGCGCGTTCATATGCACCATATTCGTGTGTGTGTATATATATATATATATATATATATATATATATATATATATATATATATATATATATGGTTTTTGTGGATCGAGTTCGATACAGGAGCAGGATAAGGTGGGTTCCTTTAGAGGAGAAAGCTCCTCGTAAATGTTGTACTCTTTTCCGTCCAGTACTGATGACAAAGCCTCGTAGAAAGTGTTTTCTCGTTCTCCACTACAACTGAGATGCACCGTAGCCAAAGTCAGTATCACTTTATACGAAGTATTGTAGTGTCATAAAGTATAAGTTATCACCAAGTTGCCCTTTACGATATTGTCCATAATACAATGTAGGTTTGCGGCAGGGTGTGTGATGTCTCCATGGTTGTTTAATTTGTTTATGGATGGGGTTGTTAGGGAGGTGAATGCAAGAGTTTTGGAAAGAGGGGCAAGTATGAAGTCTATTGGGGATGAGAGAGCTTGGGAAGTGAGTCAGTTGTTGTTCGCTGATGATACAGCGCTGGTGGCTGATTCATGTGAGAAACTGCAGAAGCTGGTGACTGAGTTTGGTAAAGTGTGTGAAAGAAGAAAGTTAAGAGTAAATGTGAATAAGAGCAAGGTTATTAGGTACAGTAGGGTTGAGGGTCAAGTCAATTGGGAGGTGAGTTTGAATGGAGAAAAGCTGGAGGAAGTGAAGTGTTTTAGATATCTGGGAGTGGATCTGGCAGCGGATGGAAAGATGGAAGCGGAAGTGGATCATAGGGTGGGGGAGGGGGCGAAAATTCTGGGAGCCTTGAAGAATGTGTGGAAGTCGAGAACATTATCTCGGAAAGCAAAAATGGGTATGTTTGAAGGAATAGTGGTTCCAACAATGTTGTATGGTTGCGAGGCGTGGGCTATGGATAGAGTTGTGCGCAGGAGGATGGATGTGCTGGAAATGAGATGTTTGAGGACAATGTGTGGTGTGAGGTGGTTTGATCGAGTGAGTAACGTAAGGGTAAGAGAGATGTGTGGAAATAAAAAGAGCGTGGTTGAGAGAGCAGAAGAGGGCGTTTTGAAATGGTTTGGGCACATGGAGAGAATGAGTGAGGAAAGATTGACCAAGAGGATATATGTGTCGGAGGTGGAGGGAACGAGGAGAAGAGGGAGACCAAATTGGAGGTGGAAAGATGGAGTGAAAAAGATTTTGTGTGATCGGGGCCTGAACATGCAGGAGGGTGAAAGGAGGGCAAGGAATAGAGTGAATTGGAGCGATGTGGTATACCGGGGTTGACGTGCTGTCAGTAGATTGAATCAGGGCATGTGAAGCGTCTGGGGTAAACCATGGAAAGCTGTGTAGGTATGTATATTTGCGTGTGTGGACGTATGTATATACATGTGTATGGGGGTGGGTTGGGCCATTTCTTTCGTCTGTTTCCTTGCGCTACCTCGCAAACGCGGGAGACAGCGACAAAGCAAAAAAAGAAAAAAAAAAAAGCCAATTGAAGTACACAATAACTGATATAGCTGAAGCTATACAGTAAAGCTAAGTGTATAGCTTACAGTCTTACAGTTAAGTGAGTTGCACTGATAAAGCTATAAGTGGAGTTTAAGTGTACTGGTAAAGTTATGCAATGAGGACAGTTTCTTTGACAAAGCTGTACATTGGGGGTTAAGCGTAGTAATGAAGATATATAGAGGGGTTAAGCGTAGTGATAGAGCTATACAGTGGGGTTAAGCGTAGTAATGAAGATATACAGAGGGGTTAAGCGTAGTAATGAAGATATACAGAGGGGTTGAGCGTAGTGATGTAACTATACAGTGAGGTTAAGCGTAGTGTTGAAATCATGCAGTGAGTTTAAGCGTAGTTACGAAGCTATACAGTGGGGTTAAGTGCAGTAAAGAAGATATACAGTGAGGTTAAGCGTCGAGATGAAGCCATACAGTGAATTTAGTGTAATAGTGAAGTTTAATATAGTGATGATGCCATACAGTGAAGTGTGTGTACTATGAAGCTATACATAAAGTATGCATAATGATGGAGAAACACAATAAAGTACACAGTTAGAGATATACGGTAATTATACAGTAATCTTATACGTATCATCGATGGCGCAGAGCGCATGTATGCCATACCAATATAAACCTGTAGCCACTATTCACCTCGTCAGGTTAAATGTTAATACCTTTCCTCTTCGATAACGTTATTGGAAACGTTTTGATCACGTTCAAACCACGCGATTCTAAATTGGGTTTTGCATTACGTACTGAGGGGCCAGTAACCAGGGCATATGTTACGGGAGTAAAATGGTATACTTTTAACAATCGTAATTATTTGTGAATATATTTTATGTATAATTAGCACGTTAGAGACTAGAAGCAATTGATCTCTCTTAAGCTAAAATGAATATCATAAAGTCTGTTTTCCATTCGGTGTTGATCAGGTCTGTTCTGGTTGTGTGTTGCGTACATTCTGCTGTGGCAATGATCAACACACACAGACACACACACACACACACTCTCTCTCTCTCTCTCTCTCTCTCTCTCTCTCTCTCTCTCTCTCTCTCTCTCTCTCTCTCTCTCTCTCTCTCTCTAATCATGCGAGTCTGATGTGGTTTTACTGACAGGCTTATTCTGAGAGCCCAGAATTAATCTGGAAGTGTGGAATTATCCGCACGGAAACAAGATATGAATACAACATTTTGCATCCGCATATACACAGTATATACTGCGAGAGATCATAATTGAGCGCGTGATCTGGTAAATTCCTCCTCATCCACGGGGGAAATGAAACACTATAAGTTCCCCAAAAGTGCACTTCCGTGTGATGATCATATCATCAGGGGAGATACGAGAAAGAGAAATATAACAAGTCATTTGAAATGCAAAGAAGAGACGTAACTAGGTCTCCTTTTGGTAAACAATCTATACCTGAAAGGAGATCGGTTGCGTTCAAGTCTGGCAACATGCGTATCATTAAATCTATTTTGTGGACAAGAAAGGAAACTGTTTACAAATCATATCAACAATAATGCTATTCAGTTTATACAGACCTTCACTAATATTCATGTTACAATTTTTTGTGTGTGTTTTTGATAATAGAAGATTGAATGATATTTCTCGTTGTAAAGCAGTTAGTTAATAACTCAGACAATATCATGATTCTTAACGCTATTAAACATGGCATTTGATTTCTGTCCTGTTCTTAGACTATATTCATGTTGCTTAAGTCTTACAGAAAGATCCTTACCAGTCTGCCCAACATTAACAGTATCAATTTTTACATGGTACTCTGTAAACACAGCCTACAGAACTTCCTGATGAGTTCCTGATTAAGATATTGCTTATAGTATTGTTGTTGCTGAAGGCAACATTTACATTAAAGGATTTAAGCAACATGGGAAGTAATGTAAAATTATCATAAAAAATAGAGAACTTAAAGGTTCTTGGTGTCAAGGGGAGGTTTGGGTTAAACTCTTACAAGATTATTTTTTTGCCAACTTATGGGATTTGTCAATGAAAGGTTTATGATACTTAGAGAGAGAGAGAGAGAGAGAGAGAGAGAGAGAGAGAGAGAGAGAGAGAATTTAAAGGTGAGAAATGACTTTAGACATTGTTGCTAGGACGAGAGCTAAGTTGCTGGACTTTTGAATAAAAGGAGAGTGACTAGAAGAGACTTTAAAAGGAAGAAGAGAGAGAATGAGTTTGAAACTCAGGGTTGAGTTACTTGAATGAAGTGAGGTGGATCCGTGTGTGTGTGTGAGAGAGAGAGAGAGAGAGAGAGAGAGAGAGAGAGAGAGAGAGAGAGAGAGAGAGAGAGAGAGAGAGAGAGAGAGAGAGGATAAGAGGAGGAAGAGTGATAAGGAGAAGAATATTCAATTCGGTCACCGTATTGAACACTGCGAATCAGAGTATTGGATCAAGTTATACGGAAACAATTGAAAATCAATACTGCCTCGAAGACTTTACTCATTACCCTTAATCGTATTCTAAGTAGGTGTAGAATCTCTTTTTTTTTGTAACAACTTATCCAAGGTAATTAAGGATATAGGAGTTATAGGATATAGAAGCAATCTCTTATAGGAAGCTAGAAACCGCAAACTTGTATATGAATCGACTTATTACCCAACTCATGCCAAGTTGATTTGTAAAGTCCAAAGTCATTACTCATTAGTCTTGTATGTTTTGATTTAATGAGAACTGGTACATCGCCTGCAGCGACGCGTCCGAGGTAATTATACAAAAAAAAGATTGGATTAACGTTGGCATTTGTTCGATATTTTGGATGTGGCCTCAGTGGCCATCTTCGACTCGTTAACTTCACTTCGACCTTCATCATCATGGGAAAGCTTCGGTTCAGTAATATTTTTCTCTTTTGATTTGATCCCATCTGTTTCCTCAAGGAAACCCGACCGATTGTTAATATGTCTGTGGTAATCCAGAGAGAGAGAGAGAGAGAGAGAGAGAGAGAGAGAGCAAAATATCATGTTTAGTCTTGAAAAGAAAAAGTCTAATGTCCTTTACTTAATACAAATTATTCGCAGCGATACAAAATTATTCAGATATAAAAATTTCTCTCGTTAAATCTCTGAAGTTCATCACTTACAACAATTTCTTAATTGTTTTGAATGTGTTAACATGAACCGGATGTAAATGAATCGTTTACTTAAACTCTTTACTTTCTGCAAAAAGCGGAAGTTCGGATGTGGCTACTGCTATTAAACGTATCAGTCAGACCCAGACTTAAAGGTATACGATTCCATAGATAAAGATACGGATAGGGTTTGATATACAGGTATGGAGGCGTTCATTTCTTGATGGAGGGGTGTTTGAACCTGTTTTTAGCTGCAGCATTTTACTAGCCGGATGAAGGGGTTAGATTGGCATTTACTTATAGAGGATTAAATCTCCATATCGTAGCTAGCAAGGTGTAAGACAGTGACTGATCGCCTTAAGGAGGTTAGGAGGGAAAGGTGGTGTTTACGTAAGATTGTAGCACTTATAGAAATAGATGAAAGAGCTGGAGGGAAGAAGGATTATGGCATCTATCATGGATTTCGATAAGGTATATGATAACGTGAATAGGAGGGTAACATTTATGGGTTTAGAAACGTTATATGTTAAAGTGAATTGAAGGGTATCTTTTATGGCTTTAGAAAAGGTCTAGGATAAAGTGAATGTGTCTTCTTTGTGATCCTATATGGTATGGGTATAAGACTCTTCAATACTGTTTCTCCTTTACGAAATCATGAAGTGGTGGTAAGAGCGTGTGTGACGAATATGGGAGTGAGTCAAAGATTCACGATATGTACTTGGTTATCAGTCATCTTCCTGTATGGATGGGGCATTACGGGATAGGAGAGCGAGATCGGATGTCTGTGATGTGTATATAAGCAGAAATTAGAAAGGCTTATGGATGAAAGTCCCTTAAGGATGACATGATCATGTATGACGTATGGCGGATGATAAGATTTTTTCGAGGTTGTATAGATAAACTCTTCAGTCAAGGGCACAAAGAGGAGGATCAGACAGTAGAAGATATGGATAGATGACAAGAGAATATGTATATGTATCGGCGTGGTGTGTGAATGGAGGCCATGTCTGATTTGACGAATTAACTTTACTGTGTAAAGTGAAGAAAAGACACTTGTATAAGTGTGGAAGTCTGTGTATCACTTTAACTCACTAGTCGTATATTAAGGACGTGTGTGCGTGATGTTCATCACATCACATTCATCCTATTGAAATGGGAGAGAAATAATGAAAGGGAGATAAGCGAGTTGGGTAATATTGAATAGCTTTTTGCCCATTAATCATTCCGGAGACTAAGTGCAACTAACTCCGAGTGGGATGAAAAAATTGCCTTGTACTGTAGAAGCATCGAAGGAAAAAGAAAACGAGAGCAAACAAAATATATACGTTTTCTTCCAGAATTTCAGATTTGGTAGTCTGGTGAATGAATAAAACTATCATTTTTCTCTAAGATTCTCATCGTCTGATATCCAGTCTTTGGTAACTGGGCGTTGACAGGTCACATATACTTTCTGCGACGTCTGGTGCTGAACTGATGGAACTTATGATTCATTCAAGTCCGACTTGTGTAACGGAGGGACTTCGTTTATAGCCTAGCCTGGTGGAGTTGTATAGTGTTGAGATAGCTCATCCTACTTTCTTTGAATTTTTAGACGATCCAGTGAGGCGTCATGGGAGAGAAAAAAAAATTTACGTACACAGACGACGCTTTACGATCTCTTTCGACTCCCTGCTGAACGAAAGTGTGTCCTGGGTAAGAGAAGGTATCTACCAAGAGAGGTTGTATCCTGGGATATGTTGTATTTAGGAGTTTTACAGTCATGTTAGAAGCAGTAGAGTCATTACCCAGTTGTTAAGTCGACTTGTTATGCAAAACGGTGATTTGGTTCGAGACAACAAAGCCATGGCAAAAATAGTAAATTTTCTTTTTTCTTTTGCATTTGTATCTACACAGTCCATGTAACGAATCCTGTTTCACTGATAAGAGAGGGTAAACGTTCTTCATCAAATTGACGTAAAAGCCGAAGACATGGTTCAGCATCAAAGGTTACCAGCGAAAGATAAGTCACATGGTATTGCTAGGGTTGTACTTCAGTGGGTAGGAAATTGGTTGACCGGCTGTAAAGAAGGAATTATGATTAATGATTAAGCCTTAGAACGGTTAGACGTAACAAGTGGAGTGCCTCAGGGATCAATCTTGGAACCAGTTCTCTTTCTCATATATATATATATATATATATATATATATATATATATATATATATATATATATATATTATCCCTGGGGATAGGGGAGAAAGAATGCTTCCCACGTATTCCCTGCGTGTCGTAGAAGGCGACTAAAAGGGGAGGGAGCGGGGGGCTGGAAATCCTCCCCTCTCGTTTTTTTAGTAATTTTCCAAAAGAGGGAACAGAGAAGGGGGCCAGGTGAGGATATTCCCTCAAAGGCCCAGTTCTCTGTTCTTAACGCTACCTCGCTAATGCGGGAAATGGCGAATAGTTTGAAAGAAAGAAAGAAAGATATATATATATATATATATATATATATATATATATATATATATATATATATATATATATATATATTATTTATTTATATATTTATTTTGCTTTGTCGTTGTCTCCTGCGTTAGCGAGGTAGCGCAAGGAAACAGACGAAAGAAATGGCCCAACCCTCCCACACACACATACCTATATACATACACGTCCACACACGCAAATATACATACCTATACATCTCAATGTACACATATATATACACACACAGACATATACATATATACACATGTACATAATTCATACTGTCTGCCTTTATTTGTTCCCATCGCCACCTCGCCACACATGGAATAACAACCCCCTCCCCCCTCATGTGTGCGAGGTAGCGCTAGGAAAAGACACCAAAGGCCCCATTCGTTCACACTCAGTCTCTAGCTGTCATGTAATAATGCACCGAAACCACAGCTCCCTTTCCACATCCAGGCCCCACACAACTTTCCATGGTTTACCCCAGACGCTTCACATGCCCTGGTTCAATCCATTGACAGCACGTCGACCCCAGTATACCACATCGTTCCAATTCACTCTATTCCTTGCACTTCTTTCACCCTCCTGCATGTTCAGGCCCCGATCACTCAAAATCTTTTTCAATTCATCTTTCCACCTCCAATTTGGTCTCCCACTTCTCCTCATTCCCTCCACCTCTGACACATATATCCTCTTGGTCAATCTTTCCTCACTCATTCTCTCCATGTGACCAAACCATTTCAAAACACCCTCTTCTGCTCTCTCAACCACACTCTTTTTATTTCCACACATCTCTCTTACCCTCACATTACTTACTTGATCAAACCACCTCACACCACATATTGTCCTCAAACATCTCATTTCCAGCACATCCGCCATCCTGCGCACAACTCTATCCATAGCCCACGGCTCGCAACCATACAACATTGTTGGAACCACTATTTCTTCAAACATACCCATTTATGCTTTCCGAGATAATGTTCTCGACTTCCAAACATTCTTCAAGGCTCCCAGAATTTTCGCCCCCTCCCCCACCCTATGATTCACTTCCGCTTCCATGGTTCCATCCGCTGCCAGATCCACTCCCAGATATCTAAAACACTTTACTTCCTCCAGTTTTTCTCCATTCAAACTTACCTCCCAATTCACTTGACCCTCAACCCTACTGTACCTAATAACCTTGCTCTTATTCACATTTACTCTTAACTTTCTTCTTTCACACACTTTACCAAACTCAGTCACCAGCTTCTGCAGTTTCTTACATGAATCAGCCACCAGCGCTATATCATCAGCGAACAACAACTGACTCACTTCCCAAGCTCTCTCATCCAGAACAGACTTCATACTTGCCCCCCTTTCCAAAACCCTTGCATTCACCTCCCTAACAACCCCATCCATAAACAAATTAAACAACCATGGAGATATCACACACCCCTGCCGCAAACCTACATTCACTGAGAACCAATGACTTTCCTCTCTTCCTACACGTACACACACACACACACACATATATATATATATATATATATATATATATATATATATATATATATATATATATATATATATATATATATATATGTATATATATATATATATATATATATATTGGCATAGAAGGATATCAAAATTCGCTGATGATACAAAGCTGGTAAATAAATCTGCAAATGAACGTGAAAGTCTACAGCTTCAAACTGATATAGACACACTGATGAACTGGATTCATCAGTGACAAATGAATTTTGATATATGTGCTAAGCTTTACATATTGGTTGTAAAATCGGAAAGGCAAGCCACAGTATGAATTCTGTTGAACTGTAAAAGATAAATGAGGAAAACGACTTGGGCATGATAAATTCTGGTGACCTAAAACCAAGTAAACAATGAACAGAAGCAATGAAAAGAACGACAAAATTCTTGAATTCATAGGTAGAACCTCTGAATATATGCAAGTCCATGAATATCACTGTTACTCTTTTACAGTTCATTGGATCGTTCACATCTTGAATATTATGTTCAGTTTTGGTCAACCTACCTTAAAAAAGAGATAAAGGCAGAATGGTGAGGGAGTACAGTGGCGAAGTACCAAGATGAGTCCCGGACTGAGAAACAAATCTTAAGAGATCAGATGAGTCGACTTGAATCTATTTAGCTTAGAAAAGAGAAGGTTAAGAGGTGATCTAATACAGGTATTCAAAATTATCAAAGACTTTGATACTCTATATTCAGGAAGCTACTTAATACTTGGTTCGTCTGGTTTAAGTCTTGTAATGGTTACTAAACTCATGGACAAACGTTTTACCTCGAATAAGTGAAAGTACATTTTTTCAACGGGATTGTTAACGTATGGAAAGAATTGCCGATTAGAGTGGATGACAGCAGTAGTGTAGACACGTATAAGAATAGACTTGATAAACACTTCGCTTCAAGTCCACAGCTTACGTTATTTGCGCCACCTTAGACACGAAGACAATTTGCAAGGTTATTCACTGTGAATGATTTGTACACCTTTTAACTTTCGCCACACTAATCTGTGAGTTTCTAACATCTTCCGCTACCACAACCAACCTCAAAAGGATCCAGTGGTCTCCTGCTGTTTAAATTCCTTTGTGAACCAACCTCAAAAGGATCCAGTGGTCTCCTTCTTTTCGAATTCCTTTGTGAACCAACCTCAAAAGGATCCAGTGGTCTCCTTCTTTTCGAATTCCTTTGTGAACCAACCTCAAAAGGATCCAGTGGTCTCCTGCTTTTCGAATTCCTTTGTGAACCAACCTCAAAAGGATCCAGTGGTCTCCTGCTTTTTAAATTCCTTTGTGAACCAACCTCAAAAGGATCCAGTAGTCTCCTGCTTTTTAAATTCTTTTGTCTTTTTTTTGGTATAAATGGAGAGGTTATTCATGAAGAGAGACTGTTTTCTGGGAGAGGTTATCTCATATGTGAAGATATCTACCGGGAAAGGTTAGCTACTGTGTGAGGATATCTACTGGATGAGTTATATATCGAGAGAGAGCTATATGTTGGAAGAGGTTTATCCACTGCTAAGTTTATATCCTGGGAGAGGTTATCTACTGGGAGAGGTTATCTACTGTGGGAGGTTATCTACCGGGAAAGGTAACTATCGGGGAGATGTTATCTACTAGAAAAGTTATCTTGTACTTCGTAGATGAAGTTATCTACCCTGAGAGGGTGTATACTTAGGGAAGTTATGTTCTGGGATAGGGTATCTACTGGGAGAGGATATCTACTGGGAGACTGTTATCTACTTGCACAGGTTACCTACTAGGAGAGGTTATCTACTGGGAGGTTATCTACCTGGGAGACGGTTATCTACTTGTTTTGAGTTCAAAGACGAATCATATGAGCCTTACGCTCCAGAAAGGCAATACGGCTTCTTAATTCACATTACACAATGTGTCAAAATTTAGCTTAGAAGGGTTAATCTACTGAAAGAGGTTTTCTACTTGGAAAAATGTTATGTCTCATCTACTGGAAGATGACCATCTACCGGGAGAGGCTCATCTACTGGAAGATGATCATCTACTGGGAGAGGCTCATCTACTTGAAGATGAACATCTTTTGTGAGATGATTATCTACTGGGAGAGGCTCATCTACTGGGAGAGGCTCATCTACTGGGTGAGGCTCATCTACTGGGAGAGGCTCATCTACTGGGAGAGGCTCATCTACTGGGAGAGGCTCATCTACTGGGAGAGGCTCATCTACTGGGTGAAGCTCATCTACTGGGAGAGGCTCATCTACTGGGTGAAGCTCATCTACTGGGAGAGGCTACGGTTGAAGCTTTGGGAGACGGGTTTTCATCACATGCCGAATGTTCTGGAAGACGAGTCGTCGTCAGAAGACCAGATGTGATATTCTTCCGTGTCTCAACTTGCCTCGCTGGCAACAAGTCCCATGCGACTACATCTCTAATTTGCCTCATTTTGAGGGTATCCTTTTGCTGTCAGAGTTCAGTGCTGGAGAAATGTAATTTCAAGAGCATTCGTCGCTTCTTGAATGTAATTTCAAGAGTATTCGTCGCTTCTTGAATGTAATTGGCTCGCTCTTCTTAGGCTACAGGGCTACAAGTATATATTTAGGAAGTCGCGAAAGTCGTAATCTTTATGTCATTAGCATTCTTCTTTCTCTGGGACGTAATGACGCAATTATCTTAATCGAGAAGATAATTATCTCCAATGCTTAGGAGAGAAATGATAATCCCAGTTTGATCTACCAATCACCATCACCCTCTTGGTCAAATTGCCCTGTGCTTTCCAGATGGTTAGCTTGCTATACCCATACGATTACCATCTGTCACAACCACGGCAGCTGGTTAATCTTTTCTTCTCTCAACCAGCTGGATAATATCTGCCCTTGACCACCTAGGGTGGTACAGTACCACACTGGACACAGCTGGTGAACCTACCAGCTAATTAGATAAACTTTAACAGTTTCCTTGAAAAGTCAAAAATATAATGATTCATTTTTTTCATGCTCAGAAAGAATCTAAATTTCTTTTCTATACTTTTTAAAAAGAATGACTAAAACTAGAATAAATTTCCCGTTATCGACAATGTATATATATATATATATATATATATATATATATATATATATATATATATATATATATATATGTATATGTTTTTTTTTTTTTTTTTATTTTTTTTATACCTCGTCGCTGTCTCCCGCGGTTGCGAGGTAGCGCAAGGAAACAGACGAAAGAAATGGCCCAACCCCCCCATACACATGTACATACACACGTCCACACACGCAAATATACATACCTACACAGCTTTCCATGGTTTACCCCGGACGCTTCACATGCCTTGATTCAATCCACTGACAGCACGTCAACCCCTGTATACCACATCGCTCCAATTCACTCTATTCCTTGCCCTCCTTTCACCCTCCTGCATGTTCAGGCCCCGATCACACAAAATCCTTTTCACTCCATATATGTATATATATATATATATATATATATATATATATATATATATATATATATATATATATATATATATATATATATATGTATTTCAGTTAATTGAATGATGACCAAAAAGTGTCTGACACTTACTTCGATAAATCGGTATTGAAAAATTGTATTTTAGATTTTTCTTTCGCTGGTGAAGCTAAAAATTTAAGATGTGTATATATGTATCGCTTTGCAAAATAGATTTGTTTATCGTTTTGAGCTCACGAACGAATTATGAGAGAATCGGTAAGGCAATATTGCTTCGCTATTTACATCACACATTTTTCAAACCTAAGAATTTGTTTCAAAATTGAGGGAGATTTTTTGGCTTTCATGTGTACTCCCGCAGCTCCACGGCTGCGCTACCTTCAGTAGCAGAGACAGGATGGATACCTTTGGAAGGAATAGTGCTCTCCGAGGAGACTGTACTGTTTTGTCTACTGACGATGATGCAACATCGCCAGAGTGAGTTTCCACTTGCAAGGCGACCTCAAGTAGATGGAAATTCACAAAAAAAAACTTTATTTCATTAATTCAGAATCGCCCTTAGGAAAAGAAATACGTGAAATCTAAGCGCTTTCGTGCATTACATCTTCAGAGGACTAGCTATAGAGTGGAAAGATATATACAACAATGAGTTTATGTATACAGAATACGAGGGAACGAGGAATGGGGCCATGTAACCCTTACAAGTAGTGTGAGTCGAAGTTGGTACAAAGGTCTGCATGACCCACCCTCTCTCTACTTGACCTTGACCTGACATCTCACTCATGACCTCACTCGGGTAAAAACCGGGACTCAAGGTTGACTTACATAATACAACATAAACTCACGAACAGTTGATAACATTTTTACCGTTTCCTCCACAATAAATGGATCCGAGGTGTACATTCCTTGACTGAAATTCAATACATATTATCATAGTCTTTCACTGTGCTGAATTCTATTATATTTCTTTCGTGTCAAGTGTAAGGATAGGCATAGATAATTTGATATTAACAACATATGTGACCTAAAGCAGATAGTTAATCATCTCTCTATTAATCTTAACTATGTCATTATGTTTGGAGAGTTGGTAACTGTATCTATATTACATAATGGTCAGTCCTTCCTTGACGACAAGCCACCAAAAGGTAGTTATGACTTGATCTGTATCAATTTTTTTCTTCTGTTTTCAAACATTGGAGTGATGGAGTGTCCTTATGTTCACTGAAGTGAAGATATTTTTTTTATATTGTTACAAAACCATAGAGTCTGTCCTGATTTTCTTTTTTCTTTCGAGTGAATTTGACTTAAGTTTATAACCCATTTTCTATAACCTCGACATGAGTGCAGTAAGGCAGAAGGAAGGAAGGAAGGCAGGCAGGAAGGGAGGAAGGCAGGAAGGAAGGACGGAAGTTGGGAGACTAATAATGGTGTTTCTCCGGCAGGTTGTGAGGCAGCTGCTGAAGATGAGACTCGTCGTTGTTGTCACACCTTCCCCCCTCCTGTTGCTGATGATGGCTGCTGTGTTGCCACCATGGGGTAAGTGCTCGTCAACCATACCTCTCTCTCTCTCTCTCTCTCTCTCTCTCTCTCTCTCTCTCTCTCTCTCTCTCTCTTTATCTCTATCTATCTATCAATCTATCTTCTCTGTCCATGCCCATCAATCTTCAAGCCTCGTCAAAACTGATCATCCTTGAGATATATATATATATATATATATATATATATATATATATATATATATATATAGGGGATAGGGGACTAAGAATACTTCCCACGTATTCCCTGCGTGTCGTAGAGGGCGACTAAAATGGGAGGGAGCGGGTGGCTGGAAATCCTCCCCTCTCGTTTTTTTTTTTCTTTTTATTTTCCAAAAAAAGGAACAGAGAAGGGGTCCAGGTGAGGATATTCCCTCTAAGGCCCATTCCTCTGTTCTTAACGCTACCTCGCTAACGCGGGAATGGCGAATAGTTTGAAAAAAAAGAAAGAAAATATATAATATATATATATATATATATATATATATATATATATATATATATATATATATATATATGTATCAGAATTGCTGATGGTAGACAAACACACGTTGCTCGACTGGCCTCAGAGCCGTATCCATTTAGCCACAAGACATGACTGGTCTTTGGAGTCTAGCCAGCCAGTCTTCCGTCAAAAACTCTTTCCTCTCTTTTCGCAGCATGAAACTACTGTCAATTAACCATCATACTTCCGCCTGAAATGATTGTCAGTCAGTTGATATACGTCCTCCTGCGTTCTTAATGTTATCATAGCCACTTCCTATCTGTGAGATGCGAGATGACACCTCCCGCCTTACGAGACGCTGTCGTGTGACCTGTCTCAGTATGTCGGGAGATGTGGAAAGGACGTCCACCAGCAGGAGGGAAGGAAGGACGTCAAACGAAGTTAGGATGTGTTTGTCGGGTTGTGATCTCACAAGTCAGCCTGGTTTGGGGAGAGGAAAATATTGTTACGTAAGGTCACACAGTGTAGGATTCCCTTATGTATCTGGTGTAGGATTCTGTGTGGTATACGATGTAGGATTCTCTTTTGTGTCGCTGGTGTAGGATTATCTGTGTGTTATACGGTGTAGGATTCTCTTTTGTGTCGCTGGTGTAGGATTCTGTGTGGTATACGATGTAGGATTCTCTTTTGTGTCGCTGGTGTAGGATTATCTGTGTGTTATACGGTGTAGGATTCTCTTTTGTGTCGCTGGTGTAGGATTCTCTGTGTCGCAGGAATAGGATTCTTGTGCCCCAGGTGTAGGATTCTGTGTGTCATAAGGTGTAGGGTTGTGTGTTGCACGGTGTAGCATTCTCTATTTCACAAGATGTAAAACTTTTGTCACACGTTGTAGAATTCTGTGTCAGACGGTGTAGGTTTCTGCGTCACACAGTATAGGATTCCACGTCACATGTAGTTGGATTCCACGTCACATGTTGTTGGATCCCACGTCACATGTTGTTGGATCCCACGTCACACGTTGTTGAATTCTCTGTAACACGACGAAGAGTTCTTTGTCACTAGGTGTGATATCTTTTCTGAACCTATGATATAATACTACCTAACTAAGCGTTAATCCTAACCAATTTGTCGTATAGAGTTGGAGCAAATTGGACAGTCTTTGATAACCATGTCTGTCTTTTACATACCCTCTTCGCTCCTGTTTGGTGTCTGACAGCAACTCTCGTATTCTTACACACACACACACACACACACACACACACACAAACAAACATATAAATATGTATACATTTTCCCTGTGGACTGAGGAGAAAGAAAACTTCTTTCGTATTTTCTGCGTGTCGTAAAAGGCGACTAAAGGGAGCGTTTATTTTTCTCTCCTTCCATTTTCTGTGTATTTCAAGTTCATGTTGTTGCTGTTCTTTCACTCTTCCTTAATGTATTACGTTCTGGTCTAGCTTCCTTTTCCTGCCGTTCCTCCTCACTCCATTTTCATATCTAATTCATCTTCCACCCGTATATAACTCCCATCAAATTGCCTCTCATCTCAAGAGCTTCTCGCGAATGCATTTAGGGAATTCATTCTTATATGGTCTGACACGTCCTTCCTACACCCCCTCGTGGGTGGACCTCTCTGCTGTGAAATAATTTCATAACACAAAAATAAAAAATATCTTGAGTCTAGGCATAGTAATAGTCTTCCAAGACGCATACACATTGTTGTTGGATATATATATATATATATATATATATATATATATATATATATATATATATATATATATTTTTTTTTTTTTTTTTTTTTTTTTTTCATACTATTCGCTATTTCCCGCGATAGCGAGGTAGCGTTAAGAACAGAGGACTGGGCCTTTGAGGGAATATCCTCACCTGGCCCTCTTCTCTGTTCCTTCTTTTGGAAAATTAAAAAAAGAAATAAAAAAACGAGAGGGGAGGATTTCCAGCCCCCTGGGGATAGGGGATTAAGAATACTTCCCACGTATTCCCTGCGTGTCGTAGAAGGCGACTAAAAGGGGAGGGAGCGGGAGGTTGGAAATCCTCCCCTTTCGTTTTTTTTTTAATTTTCCAAAAGAAGGAACAGAGGGGGGCCAGGTGAGGATATTCCACAAAGGCCCAGTCCTCCGTTCTTAACGCTACCTCGCTAATGCGGGAAATGGCGAATAGTTTAAAAGAAAGAAATATATATATATATATATATATATATATATATATATATATATATATATATATATATATATATATATATATATATACAAAAGACAGTCTTATATACGTACATTTGAAAAAAGTTGTATTTCTTGTATCCAAAGTTGTGGTTCTGTGTAAGCAGAAAGAGGGACATTTTAAAGGCTTTGATATAGCATCATACTTTCATATAGCAACATACTTTCATATAGGAACAATACAGTTTGCCAGAATGTATTGTAGAACCAACAGTTTCTAATGTAACATATTTCCATGGTAATCTAGAACCCTTTCAAATGTAATCACACGTCGATACACCATCATAGACTGACTATTGATATTCCTTGATACGCTAGCATACTGAAGAAGGCTAGTATATTCCACAATGTGCCAGTATATTCCTTGATACGCTAGCATACTGAAGAAGGCTAGTATATTCCATAATGTGCCAGTATATTCCTTGATACGCTAGCATACTGAAGAAGGCTAGTATATTCCACAATGTGCCAGTATACTATGACGTGTTCATACATCCTAATTTCCCTGAAGGCTTAGACATGTCAACTTCTTCTAATTTGCCTGCGTACTTTTACATGTCAGTTTATTCTGTGCTAATGAACGTTAATACATCAACCTCAGCATACTATAATTCACCAGCATATACAACTAGCATATCTATCATACACCAGCAAAGTTTGATATGCTAGCATACTTGAACAACGGGAAAATACTTTTAATACGTCAAGGTACATTTCCCTCCGCACGGTTTGTTATTCTTTCTCTCCGTTTTCTTTCCCTGGGCAACAAGAGATGCTCACATTTCCTTCCTGAAGTCTTGTTGCCTGCAGGGTGGGTCGGCTTGTGCCTCGAATTTTATGGTAGAAAATTTGGTTGGTCGACTGGCTGGTTGGCTGTGTAGCTGGTTGGCTTGCTGACTGGTTGTCTGTTAGCTGGTTGACTGGCTAGCTGGTTCGCTAGCTGGTTGAATGGCTGGCTGGCTAGTTGGCTAGCTGGCTGCTAGTTGGTTGACTGACTGGCTGGTTAATTGGCAGGCTGGCTGGCTGGCCGGCTAGCTGGCTGACTAGCTGGCTGGCTGATTGACTGGCTAGCTGACTGGCTAGCTGGTTCGCTAGCTGGTTGAATGGCTGGCTGGCTGGTTGGCTAGCTGGCTGCTAGTTGGTTGACTGACTGGCTGGTTAATTGGCAGGCTGGCTGGCTGGTTGGCTAGCTGGCTGCTAGTTGGTTGACTGACTGGCTGGTTAATTGGCAGGCTGGCTGGCTGGTTGGCTAGCTGGCTGCTAGTTGGTTGACTGACTGGCTGGTTAATTGGCAGGCTGGCTGGCTGGTTGGCTAGCTGGCTGCTAGTTGGTTGACTGACTGGCTGGTTAATTGGCAGGCTGGCTGGCTGGTTGGCTAGCTGGCTGCTAGTTGGTTGACTGACTGGCTGGTTAATTGGCAGGCTGGCTGGCTGGTTGGCTAGCTGGCTGCTAGTTGGTTGACTGACTGGCTGGTTAATTGGCAGGCTGGCTGGCTGGTTGGCTAGCTGGCTGCTAGTTGGTTGACTGACTGGCTGGTTAATTGGCAGGCTGGCTGGCTGGTTGGCTAGCTGGCTGCTAGTTGGTTGACTGACTGGCTGGTTAATTGGCAGGCTGGCTGGCTGGTTGGCTAGCTGGCTGCTAGTTGGTTGACTGACTGGCTGGTTAATTGGCAGGCTGGCTGGCTGGTTGGCTAGCTGGCTGCTAGTTGGTTGACTGACTGGCTGGTTAATTGGCAGGCTGGCTGGCTGGTTGGCTAGCTGGCTGCTAGTTGGTTGACTGACTGGCTGGTTAATTGGCAGGCTGGCTGGCTGGTTGGCTAGCTGGCTGCTAGTTGGTTGACTGACTGGCTGGTTAATTGGCAGGCTGGCTGGCTGGTTGGCTAGCTGGCTGCTAGTTGGTTGACTGACTGGCTGGTTAATTGGCAGGCTGGCTGGCTGGTTGGCTAGCTGGCTGCTAGTTGGTTGACTGACTGGCTGGTTAATTGGCAGGCTGGCTGGCTGGTTGGCTAGCTGGCTGCTAGTTGGTTGACTGACTGGCTGGTTAATTGGCAGGCTGGCTGGCTGGTTGGCTAGCTGGCTGCTAGTTGGTTGACTGACTGGCTGGTTAATTGGCAGGCTGGCTGGCTGGTTGGCTAGCTGGCTGCTAGTTGGTTGACTGACTGGCTGGTTAATTGGCAGGCTGGCTGGCTGGTTGGCTAGCTGGCTGCTAGTTGGTTGACTGACTGGCTGGTTAATTGGCAGGCTGGCTGGCTGGTTGGCTAGCTGGCTGCTAGTTGGTTGACTGACTGGCTGGTTAATTGGCAGGCTGGCTGGCTGGTTGGCTAGCTGGCTGCTAGTTGGTTGACTGACTGGCTGGTTAATTGGCAGGCTGGCTGGCTGGTTGGCTAGCTGGCTGCTAGTTGGTTGACTGACTGGCTGGTTAATTGGCAGGCTGGCTGGCTGGTTGGCTAGCTGGCTGCTAGTTGGTTGACTGACTGGCTGGTTAATTGGCAGGCTGGCTGGCTGGTTGGCTAGCTGGCTGCTAGTTGGTTGACTGACTGGCTGGTTAATTGGCAGGCTGGCTGGCTGGTTGGCTAGCTGGCTGCTAGTTGGTTGACTGACTGGCTGGTTAATTGGCAGGCTGGCTGGCTGGTTGGCTAGCTGGCTGCTAGTTGGTTGACTGACTGGCTGGTTAATTGGCAGGCTGGCTGGCTGGTTGGCTAGCTGGCTGCTAGTTGGTTGACTGACTGGCTGGTTAATTGGCAGGCTGGCTGGCTGGTTGGCTAGCTGGCTGCTAGTTGGTTGACTGACTGGCTGGTTAATTGGCAGGCTGGCTGGCTGGTTGGCTAGCTGGCTGCTAGTTGGTTGACTGACTGGCTGGTTAATTGGCAGGCTGGCTGGCTGGTTGGCTAGCTGGCTGCTAGTTGGTTGACTGACTGGCTGGTTAATTGGCAGGCTGGCTGGCTGGTTGGCTAGCTGGCTGCTAGTTGGTTGACTGACTGGCTGGTTAATTGGCAGGCTGGCTGGCTGGTTGGCTAGCTGGCTGCTAGTTGGTTGACTGACTGGCTGGTTAATTGGCAGGCTGGCTGGCTGGCCGGCTAGCTGGCTGACTAGCTGGCTGGCTGATTGACTGGCTAGCTGGTTCGCTAGCTGGTTGAATGGCTGGCTGGCTGGTTGGCTAGCTGGCTGCTAGTTGGTTGACTGACTGGCTGGTTAATTGGCAGGCTGGCTGGCTGGTTGGCTAGCTGGCTGCTAGTTGGTTGACTGACTGGCTGGTTAATTGGCAGGCTGGCTGGCTGGTTGGCTAGCTGGCTGCTAGTTGGTTGACTGACTGGCTGGTTAATTGGCAGGCTGGCTGGCTGGTTGGCTAGCTGGCTGCTAGTTGGTTGACTGACTGGCTGGTTAATTGGCAGGCTGGCTGGCTGGTTGGCTAGCTGGCTGCTAGTTGGTTGACTGACTGGCTGGTTAATTGGCAGGCTGGCTGGCTGGTTGGCTAGCTGGCTGCTAGTTGGTTGACTGACTGGCTGGTTAATTGGCAGGCTGGCTGGCTGGTTGGCTAGCTGGCTGCTAGTTGGTTGACTGACTGGCTGGTTAATTGGCAGGCTGGCTGGCTGGTTGGCTAGCTGGCTGCTAGTTGGTTGACTGACTGGCTGGTTAATTGGCAGGCTGGCTGGCTGGTTGGCTAGCTGGCTGCTAGTTGGTTGACTGACTGGCTGGTTAATTGGCAGGCTGGCTGGCTGGTTGGCTAGCTGGCTGCTAGTTGGTTGACTGACTGGCTGGTTAATTGGCAGGCTGGCTGGCTGGTTGGCTAGCTGGCTGCTAGTTGGTTGACTGACTGGCTGGTTAATTGGCAGGCTGGCTGGCTGGTTGGCTAGCTGGCTGCTAGTTGGTTGACTGACTGGCTGGTTAATTGGCAGGCTGGCTGGCTGGTTGGCTAGCTGGCTGCTAGTTGGTTGACTGACTGGCTGGTTAATTGGCAGGCTGGCTGGCTGGTTGGCTAGCTGGCTGCTAGTTGGTTGACTGACTGGCTGGTTAATTGGCAGGCTGGCTGGCTGGTTGGCTAGCTGGCTGCTAGTTGGTTGACTGACTGGCTGGTTAATTGGCAGGCTGGCTGGCTGGTTGGCTAGCTGGCTGCTAGTTGGTTGACTGACTGGCTGGTTAATTGGCAGGCTGGCTGGCTGGTTGGCTAGCTGGCTGCTAGTTGGTTGACTGACTGGCTGGTTAATTGGCAGGCTGGCTGGCTGGTTGGC
>NC_092227.1:83716511-83764011 GCF_036320965.1 Panulirus ornatus
GTGCCGAATTCTCCACCACCCCCCTTTACCCCCAAGAGCCGCGCGGGGTCGTTATAAATTCCACTCTGTCACGTCCAGAGTCCCAGGTCATCTTGCAGCTTATCCTGGTTCAGAGAGAGAGAGAGAGAGAGAGAGAGAGAGAGAGAGAGAGAGAGAGAGAGTTGGAACATCGAGATAATATTTCTTCAGGTTATTGCGCCAGTATCTTATTTGCAAGGTCATGATAACTTTCTTTGTGCCTTGTAGCTTATCCTGAGAGAGAGAGAGAGAGAGAGAGAGAGAGAGAGAGAGAGAGAGAGAGAGAGAGAGAGAGAGAGAGAGAGAGGAGAGAGAGAGAGAGAGAGAGAGAGAGGGGGGGGAGAGTGTGTGTGTATGTTTGTGCGTGTGTGTATATGTGTGGGTGTGTGTGTGGGTGGGTGTGTGTGTATGTATGTGCGTGTGTGTATATGTGTGTGTGGGTGTGTGTGTGTGGGTGGGTGTGTGTGTGTGTGAGTATGTGTGTATGTATGTGCGTGTGTGTGTATATGTGTGTGTATGTGTATATGTGTGTGTGGGTGTGTGTGTGTGTGTGAGTATGTGTGTATGTATGTGCGTGTGTGTGTATATGTGTGTGTATGTGTATATGCGTGTGTGTGTGTGTGTGTGTGGGAACATCGAGTTAATATATCTTTAGATCATCATTGCGTTCACATCTCCTTATTTCCAGATCATAACAGTGATCATTGTGTCTACGTAAATATATTCTCACTCGCACTCAAACCTCATAAAGGAAAGGTGTTCTAGTCCAATAAGTAGAACACTCAAGCAATGTTATATTTCCAACAGAAGTACAGCGTAGAACAAGAAGTTCCAAGGAACACATAGTGTGATACGTGGACGACCTAAGCAACATTTGGGGAATTGGTGAGAGAGTATTGTATTTCGGGTTGCACGATTTTTTCTCGCAGGATGGCCTCTTCAAGCTTCTCATTTAACATAGGAAAAATTAAAGCGTTCGAAACACGAGCGTAAATTTTTCTGCGTGATGTCGTATCACATCACTGTGATGTTCAGTTACATATCTTCGGACTCACGTATGTTATCCTCATTCTATTCTATGTTTCTCTTCATTTCTTGAGACATTTCTGGGGATTTTTCATTTCCTGTGACATTTTTTGGACTTTCTCATTTCTCTTGACATTTTTGGACTCATTCCTCGTGACATTTTTGGACTCATTTCTCTTGACATTTTTGGACTCATTTCTCGTGACATTTTTGGACTTCTCATTTCCTGTGACATTTTGGACTTCTCATTTCCTGTGACATTTTTTGGACTTCTCATTTCTCGTGACATTTTTTGGACTTTGTCATTCCCCGTGACATTTTTGGACTTTCTCATTTCTCGTGACATTTTTGTGTTTAATAGTTTCTTTCGTATTGTTATTTGGGACGTGTTGACGACAAGCGGGTAAACTAGGAAAATATAAAGACATTTCCATCGTTGCTATGTCCTGTGGTTGCTTATTTTTTCCTTCAGTAGATGTGTTCCTCCCTCACTCTTACATGCAGCTAAAGGAGAGGCAAGGGAATGTTTTACACAGACTATTGAACTCCAATATGAGCGGTGCGGGGTCGAGCATGTTTACTATAGGTTCGACTGCTGGTCGCGGTAGTTGGTCCACAGTTCACCCAGCTGTTCATCCTCCCCTTTGGGGCTTATCGATAAACTGAGTCTTAGAGAAAGCTAGTGTGTGTGTGTGTGTGTGTGTGTGTGTGTGTATATATATATATATATATATATATATATATATATATATATATATATATATATATATATATATATAGATAGATAGATAGATAGATAGATAAATATAGACAGTGGTCCAGTTCTGCATGGTAGGAAACATTCTGCTTTGATCCTCTAAATCTATTCTTTACGATACTTTGAAATTGCGACCATAACAGAAAACACAGGATCAAAGTGTTTAAAATTATAGAGTATCTCCTTTCCAGTGTTGAGCTTATTGTTAGATACCCTATGTTTCTAAGTATACTTCTTCTCTCCTATTGAGTGACATTGACCCGAGAATTTACGTTTGACAAGGTGTCAAAATCTGACCTGCATTTGTGTCAGGGAGATGACCTTTCACCTTCATGTCCACATCCCATGTTCGCATGGGAATTAAATGACCTCCGTTTCACCGTTTAGATTAGCAGGGCGAAGCACGTGTGTGTGTGTGTGTGTGTGTGTGTGTGTGTGTGTGTGTGTATGTGTGTGTGTGTGTGTCTATTGGCTTTTTTTGATGGATATATTGATATTAAGGATTAGCCAAGTGTTCTTATAGCAGCCCGTGTCCAGCAGACTGTCCCGCCTCTGGCTTTTACAAGCAGATTGGTGTGTCCTGGTGTAGTGTGTCGTGTCCTGGTGTGGCGTGTCCTGGTTTGGTGTGTCCTGGTCTAGCGTGTCCTCGTCTGGCGTGTCCTGGTCTAGCGTGTCCTCGTCTGGCGTGTCCTGGTCTGGTGTGTGCTGGTCTAGCGTGTCTTGGTCTGGTGTGTCCTAGTCTGGCATGTCCTGGTCTGGTGTGTCCTGGTGTGGCGTGTCCTGGTGTGGCGTGTCCTGGTCTAGTGTGTCCGGGTCTAGCGTGTCCTCGTCTGGTGTGTCCTCGTCTGGCGTGTCCTGGCCTAGTGTGTCCTCGTCTGGCGTGTCCTGGCCCGGCGTGTCCTGGTCTAGTGTGTCCTGGTGTGATGTGTCCTGATGTGGTGTGGCGTGTCCTGGTCTGGTCTAGTGTGTCCGGGTCTAGTGTGTCCTGGTGTAGCGTGTCCTGGTATTTCCCACACTATCCTGGAGGACGATGCAAAGATAACCATATTCAAAACCCCCCAAACCAAAATAAGAAAGAAGATTCATGTCTCTCAGTGACATAAATCCCTTGGATTTTTTTTTTCATTTCTTCTTCCCTGATAAAAACCACCGAAAACACATACAGCCAGGGAATTCCTGAAGTCCCACCAACAAGAATGCAGAGAAGACAAATATTTCCACCACAACGCCAGCCAAGGCTGCTGTGTGCAACCTCTGGTGGGCCGCTACTGTGGTCCACCAAGTCTCGCATCCAGAAATATTCTTAGATTTGGGCAGAGGTCAACGTGACTGGAAAGTGAATTTCGTTCGTCTTCTCTACTTTTCCCCTTCCTTCCCTGCTTGTTTATCTTTAGGCAAATAAGAAGAGAGGAGAAAAAATAAAAAGTAGTCTAAAAGAAGGGTATTCAAATGCAGTTAGCGATAGGAGGGACGGGCAGGGAATGTGTGAGTTTTAGGAAGATAAAACAAAGATACAGGACGCATTATGAGTCGGGGCTGATGGTCTTGTCTCTCGTTTCGCATTTGAGTCTTAGAAAACCTCTAAAAAGCAATCTGTGTCCGTTCGTGAATTCAGTACTTCGTCTGAACGAAATGCGACGAAGTGGTTGAAACCAGACCTTAATCTTCATACAAATGCAATGATGGATACAACTATAGACAGTCTCAGTCCCAAAGCTTCAAGATAAACGGGATAGACCTGGTTGTTGTTCTCCTGGATGTGAGGCTGATGATAAGGTATTCATAAGCCTCTGTTAATGTCCAAAATATGAGCCAGTTGGTAGGGTAGTGAGGTAGCAGGTTCTGCCGTAGGGAAGATGGGCGTCTTTGCCAGCCTGCAGGAATGGTGTTGGGAAATCAGTCCTGTATATAAATTCCATTCCTTAAGAAGAGCAGTGATAATTGAATGGGCTAGTCAAACCGGCGTTTAGATATTCATATATATGAATGATAGTGGAAAAATATTCCTTTTTCTTTCTATTTTAAGCCGTCCGTTATCGCTCTAGCAGGAACTTGCCCCTCATTCTCATCCAGGATAAAAGGTGAAACTGAAGGTGTCAGACGAAAGACAGATGCAATAAACATTCATCTGAGCTCCTCTAGTGTGTGTAGACCTTCGACCTAATTTTCATAGACTGGAAGGTTCTGAAAAATGGAGAGTAAAGTGTACGACGGAAAAGAATTCCACAGTAATGTTGTACAAGAATTGGAAGTGGTACCATAACGGACACTCCTCGTTTAATCTGTCTCGACATAAAAACTGTCGGAAGCAGTAGCCTTTAGAGTATAGCTGGCCCAGTTCTTAGCTTCTAGGACACTCGTAGACACCGGAAGAAAGGGACAAATGAGAGTTGGGGTGAGAGATTATCGGCAAACGTTAGAGATAAACTGAGAAAATAATTTGAAAGGAGGTGAGTTATGTGAGTAGATCAAGAGAACATCTGTATGGAGAGCAAATAGGGAGGTTTTAACATTCAGAGATGAAATGGAATGAAAATTCTTCAAGTGCTGTTGAATACCTTGGATAATACGATTGCTTATGTGAGGTGTATGGGATGCGGAGCGAGAGTCATAGCTAATGATTATGTGAAAAGGGAAGAGGTGGCGAAAGCCTTGCGTAGAGGATGTGTGGACCAGGTTCGAAGAACATGTGAGAAATACTTAAAGAAAGAGAGGGATTTGGATGTAGAATTTATGAATCTGGAGAAAAATATGATCGGTTTGATGGGGATACTTTATGGAAGATACCACGAATTAATTTAGTTGAGGGTAGAAAGTTGGTTGAAGCAGTGAGGAGCTCTTATCGAGAGAGTAAGGAGTGTGTGGGAGTAGGAGCGAAGGAGGGTGAGTTGTTCCAGATGAAAGCGAGTCTTTTCCAAAGATGTGGGTTGTCACCATGGCTGTCTAATCTGTTTAAGGCAGGGGTGATGAGGAAGGTAAAGGCGACGGTATTGAAAAGAGGAGCGGGTCTGCATGTTTGGGTTGGTGGGGCTTGGAAAGCGAGTCGGTTGCTGTTTGCATATCGCACCGTTCTGGTGGCAGACTATATTGAGAAACTGTAGACATGGGTACCTAAGTCTTTGGAGAGAATGTAAAAGGGGGAAAGTGAGAGTTAATGAGAATCATAGTAAAGTTTTGAGGTTTAGCATAGGAGAGAGGTGGGTTTGAATGAATTCGAGTCTGAATGGAGAGAACCTGGAGTGTTTTAGATGCCTAGGAGTGGAAGTGTCAACGGGTGTAACTGTTAAAGCTGAAGTAAACCACAAGATGTGTGGGGAAGCTAAGATCCTCAGTGCATTGAGGAGTGTGTGGACACTGTCTGTGAGAGCGAAGATGGATATGTGTAGTCTCAGTGGTGTTGCATGGACACGAGACACAAGCCCAAATTATGTACAGAAGTACAGAGGAGGATAGCTATGTTGTAAACGAAATGCTTAAGGACAGTATATGCCGTGAGGAAGGTTAGTCGGGTAAGGAATAACAGGGTAAGAGAGAGGTGTGCGAGGAGCAGACTAGGTTAGAGAACTGGACAAGATGAGCTTAAATGGTTTGGACATATGGAGAAGATGAGTGAAGAGAGACTGACTAAGTGGATATATGTGTCAGAGGAGGAGTGAGCAGGGACAAAGGGGAGACCAAGGAAGATCTAGAACGGAATATGGAATATACTTTGAGTTATCGGGTCATGAACATGGAGATGGGAGTGAGGCGCTTATGGGATAGAGAACTGGCCTGATGTGGTATACAGGGGATGATGAAAGTGCTGTCAGTGGACTGAGCAAAGGTATTTGAAACGGTCAAGGCTCCAACAGGTCTTTTGGGCCTTGGTTGTGGATAGTGGGGCTCTGGTTTCGGTGTATCATACAACACAGCTAGATAGTGGATGTGACCAAAGGAACCGAGGCGTTCATCTTCTATTCCTGTAAACATTTTATGTCCTTTGCTATCCAGGTTTTGAGGGCAGTGGTTATCAACTGCAGTTTGAGAGAGATCACCAATCCTCTTGAGTTGTAATCTCTACCAATTATCATGGAGGGTCAGAATACTTCCACTGACTTCGTTCTGTCGACGCTCATTGATAGTAACACATCGCTGTGTCAAGATAGTGGTATGAATATCAAGTTCACATGACGGAAGAGTTCAAAAGTACATTGTTCCAGATGGTATGACCAGAATAGAGGTACCCCACCACAACCAACCACCACAACTTGTGAAGGATTCGTTGGTGACGCCTCTCTCTCTCTCTCTCTCTCTCTCTCTCTCTCTCTCTCTCTCTCTCTCTCTCTCTCTCTCTCTCTCTCTCTCTCCAGCCAGTATCGACCACGGTCTATATCGTGTGTGTTATATATCTCAAGCCGGGGACCAGGTTTAGTGCCAATTACTGGGCTCGGCTGACGTCCCCTCCCCCACCTCGACAACTGTGGTGCGAGTTCGACGAACTTGTGAACACCACCAGGAGTTACCTGCTCAGTTAGCTGTTTGTTGGCGTTACCCGCTACGTTGAACCTCTCTATTGCAATACCTCTTTTAGCTAGTTGCGCCAGTCTCTCAACTGATTGTGTGTTGCAACATCCCTCTTGGATGATTCTTGCTCTGTATTGCCGCTCTGTCCTCTATCCCCTTTTGAGACCCTGTTCATACCTCTCTCCTGTGCGGTCCTCATTTCTCAATGTCTATTGCATCACATCGCGTTATCTTGCGCCGTTCCGTCTATGAGGTGTCCCTTTTGCGCACGGCGTTGCCCTCTGCTGCGCAGTCTGTTGCCACATCTTCCGTGGCTTCGTAAAGCACATCATGCTAGGTGTCTGCTGTACCAGCCACACGGTAAACAGTCTCCTGTCACCCCCATCTGTTGGCTGTTTGGTGCACCAACCATACCCTCTGGACTGTCGTGTTTGTCACTTATTTTTGCTGTGTGTTCCTTTGTCTTCCCCCATAGTTGGCTGTCTATAAAACCACCCATTGAGCTTGCTGTATTTCGGGCACCCTCTCATACTTCTCCCTCATCTGTTCACAGAGTCGAATACACGTAGTTTTTTTTTTTAAAGGCCAACTTTCTTTTAGTTCTAGAAAGAACCTTATGAAAGAGGAAGGAAAAAAAACGTGAAGCGTCGCGTTTTTTGGGCACATTGATGAAGCCAGTGGGATTAATCTTACTGTGTTCTTAATTAGGGCCACACGCCAGCACCTGGAATAATCGCGTCTTTCCTCACGTCTAAGACTTAAGCCTCTACTACAGTGGATAACGACAAAGCTCATATTACTTGATTCTAAGTAAAGTCACTTTGGGAGGAGAGCAGCGAGTGCGTATGTGTCCGCGTTTAAGAATCAATGGTCGAAGTGTCACTCTTGGCCTCACAGTTAATAATGGAAGAAAGGATTTCTTTCTCGCGCAATAAATGAAATGGGTGGATGACCTTAGGATTGAAGGATGACCTTAGGATTGAAGGATGACCTAAGATTGAGGTGGGGTTTTTTTTTCTATTTTGGACGAGAAAGGTCTCTACTGGAGGTCAGAACGTCAAAAGGTCAAGTTCATCGCTACACTTGACAGAAAGTCTGTTCGTTTCGTAAGTGAGTTATCTCTACTGGAGGTCAGAACGTCAAAAGGTCAAGTTCATCGCTACACTTGACAGAAAGTCTGTTCGTTTCATGAGTGATTTATCTCTACTGGATGGCTTTGATTTAAAATAGCTTTCGAATTTCTGTTCTTAAGCAAGAAGGATAGATTTTTTATCTTTTTTGGACTTCGAGGTCAAAAGAACCAAACTCAGGGTCACTGCCACACTTGATAGTTTTTTACCAAAATAGTTTCAATCTTGTTGGATTTCATGAAGAGTTGGGCAAGGAAGGGTCACTGCTGGTTACGAGGTCAAAGCTGGAGAAATTCAAAGGTGTTGCTGCCACATTTCATACGATCATAACACATGGTTTCCCTAAGATCTATTACGTAAATGTTCGATCATATCGATGACACATAATACTCCTCCACAGTTCTGCTTGCCACCAGCAGTATAGCCACCATCCACAACCACCGCCTCTGCCAACCATCTGTGTCGATCACTGTCTCTGCCAACCATCTGTGTCGATCACTGTCTCTGCCACCCCTCTGTGTCGATCACTGTCTCTGCCAACCATCTGTGTCGATCACTGTCTCTGCCACCCATCTGTGTCGATCACTGTCTCTGCCACCCCTCTGTGTCGATCACTGTCTCTGCCACCCCTCTGTGTCGATCACTGTCTCTGCCACCCCTCTGTGTCGATCACTGTCTCTGCCACCCCTCTGTGTCGATGACTGTCTCTGCCACCCCTCTGTGTCGATCACTGTCTCTGCCACCCCTCTGTGTCGATCACTGTCTCTGCCACCAATCTGTGTCGATCACTGTCTCTGCCACCCATCTGTGTCGATCACTGTCTCTGCCATCTATCTGTGTCGATCACTGTCTCTGCCACCCATCTGTGTCGATCACTGTCTCTGCCACCCATCTGTGTCGATCACTGTCTCTGCCAACCATCTGTGTCGAACACTCTCTCTGCCACCCATCTGTGTCGATCACTGTCTCTGCCACCCATCTGTGTCGATGACTGTCTCTACCACCCACATTTCCCACCTCTGCCATAGCTGGTGCTATACCCTTTGCCAGCACCTTCTGCCAACACCTTTTCTACCCTACTGTTCTAACACCTCTGCCAATCGCCTTGCCAGCACCTGTGCCACCACGTCTACATGACCTTTGCCGGCCCCACCTACCACCATTTGTGTCAGTCATCCTGCCACCATCTTTTACTTCATCTCTACCACAACCACTGTGACACCCTTCGCCCAGGATCGTTTCCACCTCCATTACGTAGATGAAAGAGGAATATCTCTGCTAGAGGAGGAATATTATACGTAGGTGAAGGAGGAATATCATTGCTGGAGGAGGAGTATCATTGGCCATTGTTGGAGGAGGAGGAGTATTATACGTAGGTGAAGGAGGAATATCATTGTTGGAGGAGGAGTATCATACGTAGGCAAAAAAGAAATATCATTGTTGAAGGAGGAATATCATACGTGGGTGGGAGGAATATCATTGGTGGAGGAGGAGGAGTATTATACGTAGATGAAAGAGGAATATCATTGGTGGAGGAGGAGGAGTATTGTACGTAGGTGAAAGAGGAATATCATTGTTGGAGGAGGAGGAGTATTGTACGTAGGTGAAAGAGGAATATCATTGTTGGAGGAGGAGGAGTATTATACGTAGGTGAAAGAGGGAATATCATTGTTGGAGGAGGAGTATCATTGGCCATTGTTGGAGGAGGAGGAGTATTATACGTAGGTGAAGGAGGAATATCATTGTTGGAGGAGGAGTGTCATTGGCCAGTATCATGGGGGGAGAGGAGATATATATATATATATAGTATTTCGCTCACCCTGTGTCATTAGCGAGATAATAGGGTCGGCATGTGGCCTCATTACAGAAATAATGAGATTTGCGTCTGAGTTCTGGACACAACTTGTGTGCGCCATTCCGAGCTGGTCACTCTGAGGGTTTCATACCTGCATCCACATGTTGTGGAGGAAGACGAAGTCGACTGTCTTAAAGCTTATGGATGGGTGAAAGTTATATATATCCCTGGGGATAGGGGATTAAGAATACTTCCCACGTATTCCCTGCGTGTCGTAGAAGGCGACTAAAAGGGGAGGGAGCGGGGGGCTGGAAATCCTCCCCTCTCATTATTTTTTTTTTAATTTTCCAAAAGAAGGAACAGAGAAGGGGGC
The DNA here is from genome assembly GCF_036320965.1 of Panulirus ornatus. Lineage (NCBI taxonomy): Eukaryota > Metazoa > Arthropoda > Malacostraca > Decapoda > Palinuridae > Panulirus > Panulirus ornatus. The sequence continues at coordinate 83,726,114 of NC_092227.1, forward strand.
CAGGTGAGGATATTCCCTCAAAGGCCCAGTTCTCTGTTCTTAACGCTACCTCGCTAACGCGGGAAATGGCGAATAGTTTAGAAAAAAAAATATATATATATTATATATATATATATATATTATATATATATATATATATATATATATATATATATATATATATATATATATATATATATGGGGAATGAAAAAGGTTGAATGATGATGAATATATAAGAACAAGTGTGTGTCATTTCGATGGAGAGAACTCTCAGAAAACGGGGAAGGAAATCCAAGTCAGTCTGAGGAGTATTCATAAACCCGAATTTATGGATGATAAGAGAGGAAAAAAAAAAAATGTCGAGTGGCAAAATCAGGAAATAAATGGACAGAGAGAGAGAGAGAGAGAGAGAGAGAGAGAGAGAGAGAGAGAGAGAGAGAGAGAGAGAGAGAGAGAGATCGGGGGGAGGAGAGAGGGAAGTGAAGAGAGACGCGCACGGCTTTATATAAATCAAAAGAAAACGAGGGTTCCTACCAAACGATTAGGGTGAGAGGAGATTAAAACGAAGGTATTGCTGTGGCCCAGGAAGATTGCGAGGCACGTCATGGTATTGGAAACCCTGGTGATCTGACCTTCAAATATTGAGGAAAATGATTATACCATCTCTGAAGGGAAAGGTAATTCCAAATATTGAGTAACAAGATAGTAATACCATACTTGTATAGAAAGGTAATCGCTAGCGTCACACTGGGGAGTAAAGCCTTCATTGCGGGTTTTTTTTTCTTTAGTTCTTGAAGTTATTGAATCCAGGAGTTTTTTCTTCAGTTCTTGAAGTTACTGAATCCAGGAGTTTTTTCTTCAGTTCTTGAAGTTACTGAATCCAGGAGTTTTTTCTTCAGTTCTTGAAGTTACTGAATCCAGGAGTTTTTTCTTCAGTTCTTGAAGTTATTGAATCCAGGAGTGTCGACGTTTCCAGTATAGGTCACGAAATCTATTCATTGACACGTAAAAATCTCTGGTGTCTCTTTTTTTTTTCTTTTGCACCTGTTTTCGTGTCTTTTACTCCTTCCATTTGATTTCATATGTGTATGTTACACGAACTGACGCTCCAGTGGCTTGCAGACTTACTTATTTCCAATAAACGACTGACAGAGTGTCGATAAGATGTCCTTATGTCCGGACAACTCGATATCTCGTTGTATTTTGCACATAACGTCATCCAGAAAGGCATTAGAACCGGTTTAGTGATAACGTTAATACGAAACACGACGTGCGGTCAGGTGCATTGATTTTCGCCTCTGTTTTGTACAAACACAGTCGACTTGATGGTTAGGTTTACCCCTCCCGTTCCGCCCATGTTTCACAAGCAGGTAAACTCCCCCCTCAGGACACGGTACCAGCTGGTTTACCCTGGCAGCGTAGTGCGTGATGTGAAGCAGATAACATACCCCCCCCCCCCTCTCTCTCTCTCTCTCTCTCTCTCTCTCTCTCTCTCTCTCTCTCTCTCTCTCTCTCTCTCTCTCTCTTACACGACTACTCGTCCTTGGTTTTATCACAAACACGAACCCTCCCATAGAATTCTTTGCAATTAAACACTAAGTTCCCAAGTGCACTTTCGTGCAATAATCACATCACGGGAGACACAAGAGAGAAATATAAGTCGGTTGATATACATCGAAGAGACGAAGCTAGGACGCCATTTGGTAAACATGCGATTGTCCAATACATACAATGAGCGTTCATAAACTCATTTTACGAATTATGTCAACAATCGTGTTTCATTTTCCCCGTGGACTCGTAGGAACATATATATATATATATATATATATATATATATATATATATATATATATATATATATATATATATAGTGGTGATGTGAGAAGGAGATGGATTGAGTATTTTGAAGGTTTGTTGAATGTGTTTGATGATAGAGTGGCAGATATAGGGTGTTTTGGTCGAGGTGGTGTGCAAAGTGAGAGGGTTAGGGAAGATGATTTGGTAAACAGAGAAGAGGTAGTGAAAGCTTTGCGGAAGATGAAAGCCGGCAAGGCAGCAGGTTTGGATGGTAATGCAGTGGAATTTATTAAAAAAGGGGGTGACTGTATTGTTGACTGGTTGGTAAGGTTATTTAATGTATGTATGACTCATGGTGAGGTGCCTGAGGATTATCGGAATGCGTGCATAGTGCCATTGTACAAAGGCAAAGGGGATAAGAGTGAGTGCTCAAATTACAGAGGTATAAGTTTGTTGAGTATTCCTGGTAAATTATATGGGAGGGTATTGATTGAGAGTGTGAAGGCATGTACAGAGCATCAGATTGGGGAAGAGCAGTGTGGTTTCAGAAGTGGTAGAGGATGTGTGGATCAGGTGTTTGCTTTGAAGAATGTATGTGAGAATATTTAGAAAAGCAAATGGATTTGTATGTAGCATTTATGGATCTGGAGAAGGCATATGATAGAGTTGATAGAAATGCTCTGTGGAAGGTATTAAGAATATATGGTGTGGGAGGAAAGTTATTAGAAGCAGTGAAAAGTTTTTATCGAGGATGTAAGGCATGTGTACGTGTAGGAAGAGAGGAAAATGATTGGTTCTCAGTGAATGTAGGTTTGCGGCAGGGGTGTGTGATGTCTCCATGGTTGTTTAATTTGTTTATGGATGGGGTTGTTAGGGAGGTAAATGCAAGAGTTTTGGAAAGAGGGGCAAGTATGAAGTCTGTTGGGGATGAGAGAGCTTGGGAAGTGAGTCAGTTGTTGTTCGCTGATGATACAGCGCTGGTGGCTGATTCATGTGAGAAACTGCAGAAGCTGGTGACTGAGTTTGGTAAAGTGTGTGGAAGAAGAAAGTTAAGAGTAAATGTGAATAAGAGCAAGGTTATTAGGTACAGTAGGGTTGAGGGTCAATTCAATTGGGAGGTGAGTTTGAATGGAGAAAAACTGGAGGAAGTGAAGTGTTTTAGATATCTGGGAGTGGATCTGGCAGCGGATGGAACCATGGAAGCGGAAGTGGATCATAGGGTGGGGGAGGGGGCGAAAATTCTGGGGGCCTTGAAGAATGTGTGGAAGTCGAGAACATTATCTCGGAAAGCAAAAATGGGTATGTTTGAAGGAATAGTGGTTCCAACAATGTTGTATGGTTGCGAGGCGTGGGCTATGGATAGAGTTGTGCGCAGGAGGATGGATGTGCTGGAAATGAGATGTTTGAGGACAATGTGTGGTGTGAGGTGGTTTGATCGAGTGAGTAACGTAAGGGTAAGAGAGATGTGTGGAGATAAAAAGAGCGTGGTTGAGAGAGCAGAAGAGGGTGTTTTGAAGTGGTTTGGGCACATGGAGAGAATGAGTGAGGAAAGATTGACCAAGAGGATATATGTGTCGGAGGTGGAGGGAACGAGGAGAAGAGGGAGACCAAATTGGAGGTGGAAAGATGGAGTGAAAAAGATTTTGTGTGATCGGGGCCTGAACATGCAGGAGGGTGAAAGGAGGGCAAGGAATAGAGTGAATTGGAGCAATGTGGTATACCGGGGTTGACGTGCTGTCAGTGGATTGAATCAAGGCATGTGAAGCGTCTGGGGTAAACCATGGAAAGCTGTGTAGGTATGTATATTTGCGTGTGTGGACGTATGTATATACATGTGTATGGGGGGGGTGGGCCATTTCTTTCGTCTGTTTCCTTGCGCTACCTCGCAAACGCGGGTGACAGCGACAAAGTATAATAAAAAAAAAAATATATATATATATATATATATATATATATATATATATATATATAATTGTGTATGCGTGCGTGTGTGTGTGTGTGTGTGTATATACAGGGGACTGCTGGCATATATTGGCTACTCGCAAATCATTTTCTGCAAAAGCAAACATTGCACCAGTTCACCCCGGAACATTGTCATAGTCGACATGGTATAATTATGAAAGTTGCAGCTGTGAAGTGTTGCAGTGAGATGGAGAAAAAAAAAAAAAGGACTTCCCATTGCAGTGTCCAGGCCAGACAGGATGGTCGGATATTAGTTTTTATCTCATTATCAAACCTCATTTGGAGAATTTATTGCTACTTTTAACTAGCCATCATTTAGCACGGGGCTGGAATAATATCTCTCGAAAAAAAAAAAATAAAAGATAATTCATGAATCAGTTGTTTGAGCTCATGTTATGAATTTAACATGAATGAAATGAATGGGTAAACTAAAGTTAACAGGATTCAGAATGTGTGTAACAGTACTAGGTACATGTAATTACATTAGCTGTTTACATGGCAGAAAACGAGATACTCTCTCTCTCTCTCTCTCTCTCTCTCTCTCTCTCTCTCTCTCTCTCTCTCTCTCTCTCTCACGATTACTATACTGCGAGGGTATGGAAAGACCATAGTTGTGATTAGGTTATAGTAAGGAAGAATATAGGGACATTAGTTACTTTTCAGGAGTGTGGGGGATGATGATAAGGTTGTGGAGGGTGTGAATGAAGGGAATTGTAAGTGTATGACAAGTGTTATAGAGGAATTGCTAATGTATAGTAAACACATAGAAGGGTCCTAATGATAAGTGAAGGGTCTAGAGGGATTGTAATTTTATGTGTATGGATGAAGAGGGATTTTAAGTATGTGGTAAGGGATTAGAGGTATAGTAAAGACATATAAGAGCTGCATCGTCTATAATTCTGTGCTCTGGGTATAGAACTATTACAAGGATATCCTAAAGGTATAGAAAGGAATTTAAGTATATGGTAAGGGCACTGAGGCATTGTCTATTTTTTTTAAGCACAGATAAGGATCTCGGGTCAATGGTATGGGGAGGTTGTAATTATATACAAATGATGATAGGGTTTGTAAACCATTGGTAATGGCTTTCCTGCGAGATGGTTTGCCAAGCAAACTTCTCCCTTTTTCTTTTTGAGTCATTTTTACATTTTCTCGTACGAAACCTTTTCCTTTCCTTCCTCATTTCTTGCGGGGCGTTGACCTGCCGCTACACATCCTGAAGGCTTCCTCTTTCCCCCCCTTTTTTGTCTTCACCAAGACGGCAGGTTTCATAATCCTTCACTTAGCTCCTTCCTCCCCCCTTGTGTTCTCATCCCTCAGGGTGGTTAAGCCCTTCCATCACGTATCATCATCATCATCATTCTCGGCTCCGTATTTCATCAGCGTCTTATGTTCCTGTGGGTATTATCACCTTATCTCAGACGGACGGATACAGGATGGTCCCAGCCCGTGGCCTCACCCTTCTTTCTCTCTCTCTCTCTCTCTCTCTCTCTCTCTCTCTCTCTCTCTCTCTCTCTCTCTCTCTCTCTCATCCTGACTTGTTCTTCGTCTGTGGCCATTATCACCTCTGCCTCTTTACTACTTCGGCTTAACTCTCGCCGTCTTTGTCCAGTCCATTGTTGTGTTCACGCGGGGTAAATTCACTCTTCCTATCCTTTCAGGAGAGAGATGCCAGTTCCTTGGACGGGGATGTATCCTTTTATTCTTATTCTTCGTTGAAGGCTCCAGTCGGGGACAGAAGTTCACATCAAGGCCGGGCCTTAGTTGAAATATAGAGAGGTTGAGGAAAGAGAAATAGAAGAGACAGAGGAAAGTATTTACGAATATTGGAGTTAAGTTTCTTGTGTTCGTGTCCCGCTCTCGTGTGTGGGTCTCGCTTATTCTCGGCAAGTGATGCATTTGTTTTCTTGTTATTATTTACATTCTGCTATACCGTGAATGATTACTTGTGTTGTGTGACGACAGTTATGGAAACTTCACACTTTCCACAGACTACTAAGGTTGGTTTTGAGTCTATTACACAGAGAAATCTACCCCTACACCACCTTCTTTCCCTCCCACTGAAGAAGAGTTACGAGCCTGTGTACGCTACGTACAGGGTGTACCTGTTTACCTGTTGTTTACACAGAAAATTAATCTCCTAAGGTGGGTTGTGAGTCTGCATTACACACTGCGAGAAAACTACACCTACACCTTCTTCTTTCCCTCCCACTGAAGAAGAGTTACGAGCCTGTGTACGCTACATACAGGGTGTACCTGTGTACCTGTTTGTTTACACAGAAAATTAATCTCCTCAGAGGGTGTTCGAAAGAACGGACGAGGGTAAACACTCGATTGAGAAAATAGTCGTTCGTGAACGGGAAAAATCGCCGACGCTACACACAGTTTGTCGTGTAATGGCGTTTGTTTGTGTAGTTTCCCAGCGGCGAATCTGTAGTTTCGGAAAGGTCTGAAACCTAATTACAGGCACTGACCATGCTAGTGTGGCTACATGGTATGTATTTTGTATTTTTTTTTTAGGAAGGGGAGGGTAGAGAGGAGGGCCCACTGTACTGCTACGTTTAGGGTACTGTATGAGGCGACAGTGAGTTGTGGTACTGAAGAACACAAGGACATCCTATTGAAGACCAGGTGTTCAGAGGTTATAGGAAGTCTCACGTGTGGCGCAGATGTCTACCACTGTGGTATACAGACGGCTAGATAATGTGGTAAAAGAAGCTCTTGCGATGATTTGGATTCTCGTGCAGTCATCTGTCATGTGTCCAGGTGACTGATGAATCCCCAGGTGTGGACGTGAGCAGTGGCGGAGGGTGTGGGAGGAGAAGGAGAGAGAGATCCGCTAGCCTCAAGAGTCACCTATGGCAGTTCCAACTCTGCTTGCGGGTGGTGTCCTCCGCCTCGCCTAGTGCAGTTTGCATACTTGCTGAGGTCAGAGGACACCGCTGTGATGTCCCTAATGCTGACGCCTTCAGGCTTCGAGGTTCTGTTTTTTTTTTTTTGTTTTACACCACAGCTGAATTTTCTTGACTTAGTCCTTCTGCTGCCTTTCCTAAGGTGGGCGTGATTTCGTTCTCTATGTATGACCTTTCGTGGCTATGACTGTGATACGTTTGGTTTATTTACTGTGCGTCTATTGTGGGTGTTAGTGTGGTAAAGGTTGCTGTTTGTGTGGTAGAGATGTGTTGCTCGTGAGGTAAAGGTTATTGGTTGTGGTAAAAGTAGCTCTTAGTGTGCGAAAAGAGAATGGTTGTTTGGGTAAAACGTGAGTGTTCTAAAGGCATTGGTGCGTTAGAGAGGGCAAGATATCAGTTACTGTGGCGCAGGTGCTTTAGTGTGGTAAAGATAGCCACTGAAGTATTACAGGTCATGTTCAAGTGTGGTTCAGATGGCTGTAACTGTAGTGTATGTGATTGTTACTATAATACACATAGGATTCAGGTTGGTAACAGTGGTTGGTAGTGAAAACGAACAAAGGGGCGGCGCATAACCTACTGGTTTTCGCGGCAAAACATCGAAAGACTCTGGTCGTCGTTGAGGCCAGAGTAGGAATGATCCGAAAATAGTCGTACACAGATGGCGATAGCCCGACCCGAGGCCATTTGGCTGAGTCAATCCAGCTCGATTGCTGGTGAAAGAGGAAAGAGAGGTGTATGGAAGGTACCTGCAGGAAAGAAGTGCGAGTGATTGGGAAGTATACAAGAGTAAGTGGAAGAAACTGAAGATGATACAGGATTTTTAGTAACTCGGGTGATTCTTGGCGTCTGGTGTAGTTACCATTCCTTCCGCTAGGTGTGTGTGTGTGTGTGTGTGTGTGTGTGTGTGTGTGTGTGTGTGTGTCCCAGCCCTTATTCTTATCATGGTCGGGATATACTTTGGAAAGGCATTAGGGTGCTCAGACAAGGGCATCATCGTCTACCATTCAGGAGACCTCGCTCCTGTAGACTGGTCTAGACCTCAGCTATTAACTGGATGACGTTTTGGTCGTGTGCTTGCAGGAGGCGTGTGGGCGTGCGAGCCGGAGCAGCTGGTACAAGGATGCCGAATTGACGAGGGCGCCTGCGTCTGCGGTCTTGGCTGCGACACCACCTTCCACTACTCCACCCGCGACCAGTGCCAGACGGCGCTCAAGGTCAGTCTCCTCAGCTTGTCTGGTGTGTGAGGGATGAGTGAGTGCCACTATGAGGGTGAGGCGAGTCCCCTGCCTCACCTCTTGTTGAATACATGATAGTGAAGTCCTATTGGTCAGGGGAGAGAGGCACCCTGCCACGACCTAACTTGAGTGCATGATAGTGAAGTCCTATTGGTCAGGGGAGAGAGGCACCCTGCCACGACCTAACTTGAGTACATGATGCCAATCACATCACAGTGGTGAGAAACCCTCCTATCAGTCCTCTTGTTTAGTGCATGAGGCGGAGGGCATTACATCTGTGTGGTGACAGCCCAAGCACACCTCTTCTTCAGTGCTTTGTGTTGGTAAGTGTTGCAAGTCTCATACCACACCTCTTGTTCTCTGGATGGTGGTGGGATGAGCATGTTATTAACCCAGGTAGTCCCTGCTTTTGAAATATAATCAGGTGACATTACTCTTCCTGGCGCTCTTGACATTCTGTAGCACCAGTAAACTTGAGTATACTGAATGTTAGTAAACACTGAATGTTTATATTTATTTCTCACAAAATTTGGAATCGGTATGTATGTAGAAATAAGACATATATTATGGCAAATGACATGAAATGTCGCTATCAATTGAGACATTACAATATCATGAAAGCAGGGCAACCAATGTGAGGCCAGACCAATAAGCATTTATTAAAATCCTTCGTACGTGGTGCCATACTGTTTCAAACAAAAAGGTGTTGATACTTTTTTTACCGTGTGTACATCGAAACTGAAACGCATCCTTATGACATTCCCCTGTATTCAGAAACACATCCTTATGACATGCTTCTAGCACACTCTGTATTCAAATTCTACTCTGCCAGCAGAATGCACAGTGCACCTCCACTTTAATCCATCCTTCCACGTCTCTGGTCTACCCTTACTCTTTGCTCTCCCTCTCTGATTCCGACGCTGAGATCCTATTTGTTATCCTCTTTTCACTCATCCTCTCCATACATCCGATCCGTGTCAGAAGCCCCTTCTCGAAATAGGTTGAGGGCTACCAGTGGAATGCCACAGGGTTCGGATCTAGAACCGTTCCTCTTCGTGATCTGTATGAAGAACTTGCTAAAAGGTATTGATTCATACCTAAATATGTTTCCAAATGACATAAAGGTCATAAGAGATATAAATGCGACAAGGATTCCAAGCATGTACAGTGGGACCTATACAGGATGTAAAGTTGGTCTGATATATGGATGATGGAATTCAACCCACGTAAATGATAAGTATTGAGGATGAGACACTGTGAAGGAAGGGTTCAGCATGAATTCAATCTTGCAGGAATCCGTGTTCGAGAAGGAACTGGGGTTTCATATCGTCCATAAACTATCGCCAGAATCCTGCATTAAGCTATTAATAAACAAATGTTTGCTAGCAGATATAAGAATAGCAAAAGTATAGACATGAACAAGGAAATACTCAGGAGGTTGTTCACATTCTAACATTTGGCCAAAACTGGATTACTCTTACCAGAGTTGGTCACCGCTTCGAAAGAAACAAAAGGATATGAAAGCGGTTAATAGAAGAGCAATAAAGATGGTACGGGAATTAAGAGAGCTGAGTGACATGGAAAGTCTGGAGGATGTAAATCTGTCCACCTTAGAAGAGAGAAGAGTGAAGGGTGACCAGATCACTACCTTATCATTTCTTCGACAGATAAGGATAGGGAGACCAGATAACAATGACGTAACCAAGCCATTTGATACGATAAGTGATGGACGTGAATGAAATAGAATGAATGAGAACATGATGAAGGCAGATAGTATATACATAAGATTGAAAAGTTGTATGATAGAATGCCCCAGAGATTGGGATCCCCTATGAGTGTAGAGCTCCCTCCCCCCAATACAAATAGGTAATTGCAAATAGGTAATTGCAAATGGGTAATTACACACGCAGGGTAACACGAGTGTGAAACGTTCTCCCCCTAACACACAAATTGTAATCACAGATAATAATCACACTCCGTGATTCAACGATTATATGAGGGAAAATACTTCTGATATTGTAAAATTGTGGAGGCAAAAATCTTGGAGAGATAGTTCACCTGTTCTCTCTAGACGAATACATGGCAGCAAGGAGAGAAAAGGAAGACAAAGGAGGAGGAGGAGGAAGAGGAACGCACAAAGGAATTCAAACAGCAACAGACCACTGGGTCCTTTCGTGGCTGTTTGGGATAATAGCTGATATTAGAAACTCACAGAACCGACATATTACCAGGACACGGCCTTAAGTTTGAGGAAGTACAGGAAGATGGCCCACTCAGTCAAGCCTCAATGGGAAGGTTTACTGTAAGAAGGAAGTGCATAGCGATGTTGATAATAATCGTTCAAAGAATTTTAGCGAAAAATGAATGTAAAGTAATGATAGTGAAGGCACAATCAAAATGGTGTACGAAGCAATTACGCGCACCACTTATCAGTGATGGTAGAGTAATAACAACGAGGAATTCCAATTACATAGACACTGGGGAGAATTTGGATTCTCATGGTGACGGAGAGTCATGCATACACACAAGTTCTGAAAGGGTAAGTTCTAAAAGCGTATATTGGACATTTTCCTACACCAGGGTGTCGGTGAATACACTAGGATGATTTAGAAATAGACGAAGAGCTAAACTATGTCTTTTTTTTAACAGTGGAAGACACTATAGCCCCAACAATAGTAAGATGGCATGAGGAAGTGGTTCTGGAAAACGCTGAAAAAAGTTTAGAGAAGACATAAACAGAACACTGAAGGTTCTTATCCCATATAATGCACATGTTCCTGATAAATTTACACCAAAGATGTCGAGAGTATGAGCAGCATCACTTAACAAACTACCTGAAATGTTCTTCAAAATGTCGTTGGAATGAAGTACAATACCAAGCGAGTGGGAGGAAGGTAAACGTGATGTCCATCTTTGAGAAAGGAGACAGCGAAGTTGTGCTAACGTACAGACTTAACGACGTGTTTGATAATCAGTCAGGAAATGGATGACTTTCTGCCGAGGAGCAACTACCCAAGTGATGTAAAATATGGACACAGGGAAAGAAGGTCAATTTGTAACAAAGCCATTGGAGTTCTACGAGAGAGTGAGTTCTGTTTTACGCTTGGAGAAGCCTGGGTAAAATTATGACTCTCTGTACCTGGAATGCTAGAAAGCATTTGGCATTACACCACACAGGAGGCAGAGAAAAGGGCTGGATCTCCAGGCAGGAATAAAGGATAGACTCCTTCAATGGGTGAAAGATATTCTTGCTGGAAGAGAAGTAAGGAAACATGTCAAGGTACTTTTCTGGAAGTGAGTTGAGTTTACCTGAGGCACGGGGCAGGGTTCTGCCATGCAACTACTGCTCTTCTTGACCTCCATAAAGGTCAGATTCTAACGTAAATACGTTTGCGAATGATGCCAAAGTCATGAGGGAAGTAAAAAAAAAACGTCAAGAATTTCATCAGTTTACAAGGGGACTTGAGACCAACTCGAAAAGCTGGTGTGATATTTGGCTGATGAAAATTCAACTCTTAGTAACTTTAAGGGAATGAGTATGAGACATAGTGGAAGAAAGATTGAATGTGAGTATCATCTCGCAAGGAAATAATCTGCTGGAATATTTGTGTAAGAGAGACTTAGAAGTCGATATTTTCTTTAATCTGTCGCGACAGTCGAGTATCAGAAAAAAAAGGAGACAAAATGTTTGCTGGAAAAATGTAAGATACACAAACTTTCATCTACATACCTATATAAAAAGTTTTTATACAACTACATATGCATACATACAAATACTTGTGTATACAACTACATATGCATGCATACGTAAAGACATTTGTAGTCAAAGAACTCCATAGAATAAATCTAGGATCGAAACGTAACGTTTTGAATTGCCACACTGACGAGACATGTCCTCGACAGAGCCAGCTGCGAGATCCGTGCGAGAGTAGCCCGTGCGAGAACGGCGGCGTGTGCTCCCAGACCTTGCGAGACCCAGGCTACCAGTGCCTCTGTGCCAACACTGGTCATTACGGCCACACCTGCCACAAGAGTAAGTCTCCTGCTGCTGCTTCTTGTGTACTGATGTTACCTATGTTCCAGTGGTGTATGGTCTTGTGTTCCAGTGGTGTATGGTCTTGTGTTCCAGTGGTGTATGGTCTTGTGTACTGATGTTACCTATCTCTTGTGTTCCAGTGGTGTATGGTCTTGTGTTCCAGTGGTGTATAGTCCTGTGTTCCAGTGGTGTATGGTCTTGTGTACTGATGTTACCTATCTCTTGTCTTCTAGTGGTGTATGATCTTGTGTTCCAGTGGTGCATGGTCTTGTGTACTGATGTTACCTGTCTTGTGTTCCAGTGGTCTATGGTCTTGTGTAGTGATGTTATCTGTCTTGTGTACTGATGTTACCCGTTTCAGTGTTGTGTTCGCTCATTTCCTAGTGTTTTCTTTTCATTTAGTATTTTCGTGTTGTAATATTGTGCGTCCTCGTATTTCAATGTTGTGTAGCCTCTTTACCAATGATATGTGTTCTTATACCTTTGTTCTAATGTGGTATAATTTTGTGTGCTGTCCACATATTTCCAGTGTTGTGTGCCCCCTCATCATTAGTCGCATTCAGCATTATAAGAATCATTGCTATTATATCATAATAAGAATGGTAACAGTGTAAATATGTAATGAAAATAATAATAATAATTATAATGATGATAATGCTAATAATAACAATAGTAATAGTGAAATAATGATGATAATAGTAATGATAATAATCAATAATAATAATCATTGATATCATCTTTTATCTCGCACACCCCATTGCCCGCGTAGCGACGTAACACAAGAACAAATGAAGAATGGCCTCACTCACTCACTCACTCACTCACCTCGACCCCGTAATGCACTGAAACAAGAAGACCCATCCATAGCCAAGCTCCAAAGACCAATGTTTCTCTTTTCGTTTTCCCCTCTGTCTGCCTCGCATGCCTTGGTTCTTCAACCAACTAACAAACGCCAAATACTGTCCTCCTTTTTGTAACCCTCTCGCGCTTGCACCAGCTTCTTCCCACCTATGTCATTTCCTTTTAATCATAAAACCGCTACAAGCTCCCACACTGGCCTTCAGGAAAAGATCAGATCAACCCACCTGTTGCTGCCTTTCCAGCACGTTCACATCCAACAACCTCTCTCATGCACGCCTGTCTGTTGGTACATATCTCGGTAATATGTTGACTTCCTACCTCACTAACCCGTACAACACATTCACATCTACAAGTTTCAGGCTTCAGGATCATCTCGGTATCCTTCAATTTACATTATGTTGTGGTGTAGCGTGCATATATAAACAACTTCAGGGCAGATAATGTAGTAGAGTGGAAGTGATAATGTAATGGAGCGGAAGATGAGAGTGGGGAATTATATATATCAGTGAGGTATCAGGATCTAGACTACAGGGGATGAAGGTATGGGAGAGAGAGAAAGACTTGATTTCTGCAAAAAGCCGAGTGTCTTTAAGAGAAGAGAACAGTAGTGGTAAGTGGGAGGAAAAAAAGATGGGGTTAGTGGTTCCAGAGACTTTGTTAGTGGTATCATTCAGCCAGCAAGGAAGGTATGCCATCCTCACTATTCAACCAGCAAGGATGGCATGCCATCCTCACCATTTAACCAACAAGGATGGCATGCCATCCACACCATTCAACCAGCAAGGATGGCATGCCATCCACACCATTCAACCAGCAACGATGGCATGTCATCCTCACCATTCAACCAACAAGGATGGCATGCCATCCTCACCATTCAACCAACAAGGATGGCATGCCATCCTCACCATTTGGCCAGCTAGCAAGGAAGGCATGGTATCCTCAAGTCTGGGTTCAGGATGAAGAGATAACGACCCCAAAACAGGTCTAGTGTACGCAAGGACAGAGCACAGAATGATCCTAGCGTTATTTTGGTCGGGTATTTTTTCTAGTAAGGCATGAAGACCAAGAGTTCTGTGGTAAAAGTACTAAGGAAAAAGGTGTTTGCTTTTCTGGTGCCAAGATAGATGATATTTTGTTATTTTGATAACATTGTGTCAAGCTTCCAGAAAAACATGTCAATTATTTGTCCCCCATTATCCAAACTTACCCTCCAAAAGATTAATACTGGTAAAGCAAAAGTATGAAAGTAAATCCCTCACCAAAAATACCCCAGTAATTAGTGATTACACCAGGGTAACTACATTACATCTTCCCAGAGGGATGTCAAAAAGGCCCTTTCAAAGATTTAAAGATTGACAAAAATGTTTAAGATCATCACATTCTTTACTGAAGGCATATATTACACACAGCTTTTTTGGTAGAACACGGAAACTAATGTGTTCAATTTACCACAAAATATCTACAACGTAAGCATCAATAAACCCTTATTAAAACTGACCTACGAGACCTCACTTAGTATGAAGTAACCTCACCTAAAATAAAGTACACCAGGGTAGGTCTTACCATACGGAACCTTAAGTAGATATATTGGTACGTAAACCACACACTTCTGGCAAAATGCTTTGATGCGTATGAGTAATAATCATTAATTATGAAGTTCTTTAAGAAATTACACTTATCTTCTCACTACTAGAAAGAATTTTTGCTCCTATTTTCATTTGCTTTTTCTGGAAAGTATATGATATCAGAATATACGACCGCAGGGAAATTGCAATAGTCCTTTTAGGTCATTTATAAACCATACATAAGCTGAAGATCCTATTCAACCAATCAACAGGGCTGCCAGTCACCCCCTTTCTTGAGAAATTCAACTACAGTCCCATCTACTCAAGCTTTCTTGCCTCACTTCATCTCACGCAGGGCTTTCACCACCTCCTCTCTTCACCAAACGACTTGCCACTGCGCAAATATTTTGTCGTGCGTCAATCCAGTATGCCATTAAAGCTCTCCTGTAGAATCACAAGACGCTAAACTCACTGTAGGCCCTAGAATTAATCGTTTTTTTACTGGTGGTTCACCTACAGAGCACTGCTAATTCTAGCTTGTTTGTCCACAGGGTGTCCAACGCCGGAGGAGTTCAGCAAAATGGACCCCGACACCAACTTCCCCGTCGAATGTATGATCTTCTAGCTGCCCCACCGCCATGGCTACAGGCTCAGCCGCCGAAACAGCCATTAATAAACAGTTTACATGACCTTGTCCTTGCTTCCCAAGACATATCTTAAGTTACCTCCAACTTGGGGCTTCTGTGACCATGTCTCTGTCCTTTGACTGTCTTTACCGCGTTTCTAGTTGAGAACTTCCCTCCATGTGCCTTCATCTTCAGACTGTCTTCATCATACCTCCATCCAAAGGCCTTTCTCTCACTCTCCTCCTTTGTAATAATTCCTCCGCCAAGCCTCCATATCAAGATTTTCTTCATGCCTCTACCCTCTAAGTTCCTTCATCTTGCCTCTAACCAGACCTCCTTCATTTCGCCTCCAGATTTCCATTTTCAGATTTCCTTCACGTTGCCTCTGTCCTAAGACCTCCTCCACTCTGCCTCCACCTTCAGCTTTCCTTCAACGATCCTCCATCTTCAAACTTCTTGTCTCTCCATCATCTTGCTTTACGTTTTTCTTTGCCCTGCGTTCTCCACTATAATCAAATTTCATTTACGTACCTTGAAAATAAAAGAGTCGTCTCTTAAACTGAAAGTGAAAGCCTCGTCTTCATTATTTACCCTATTGATGCTAACAAGTACATTCCAGTGGTCATTTCATTTAAACCCCATAGGTATTCGAATCTACCAGTGACTTACACAAGGCTCTTAGATTCTTCATGTTTTTAGCTCTCAAGTATTCTTATGTCCCTATGTCCTACAAGAAGCTCTTGGATAATTTCCTGGGTGAAAATAAGTTATTCCTTAACTATTGGCATCTGTTTAAGAGAAAAACTGTAGACCACATGCCTGTGACTCTCAGAATATTCAGTGCTTTATAATTTGTTACTCATTTCGTGGGTGTTATTTTGAAGTCCTTTAGCCTAGCTCCATGGAATCAGAAAATGTATGTGCCCTTTTTGATTCTCAAATCAAATGACTTTTGGTTCTTGTTGAACATCTAGATTTCTCTACTTCTTTCGACTTGATAACGTCTCGTAACACACGACGACCAAACACAAACACACAAAAACCACTCCAGATGTACGCTGAGATGTATAGATACCAGACTGTCAGTCAATCTTCCTGTATCAGTTCTTGGCTGAAAAGCATCGCTTTGTATGATCCAATCCCTTATCAGACGCACAGAATTCCATAAACGAGTCTTTTTAAGTTCATCGGCCTGAAGGGTGACTCCCAATCGTCTTCATCTTTCTTGAAGCTCCTCCATGATGGTCCATTTCGTGGCTGCCTCAACCCGTTCTCGGATTTCGTTTGCTTGTAGAAGGTTCACATATCAGAGTCCAGTCGAAGTACATTTATTTCCAGTGAAGAGACTTGATGGCACCCGGATATCGTCTGTGATGATGGCTATTCTTAGGACTCTGGTTCACTTGTGTGTCAGCATACTGAAGAAATGGTGGCTACCTTCAGCTATTCCACTGAAGGTAAACGGAGTCGGTTCTCCATCAATCCACAGGAGGAACAAGGAAACAGCTCTCCACCAACCACAGAAGGAACAAGAAGACAACTTTTTATCATTCCACAGGGAGGAATGGAGTCGAAGTTTTCCATCACTCAACGGGAGGCACAAGGAAGCACCTCTCCATCATTCCACAGAAGAAACAAGAAGTCGATTTTCCCTCACTCCTTCCAGGGATGAAGGAGGCAGCTCTCCAACATTCCACAGAAAGAACACGAAAGCTACTCTCCATCATTATGACTCTCCATGACGCCACAGGAAGAACACAGACGAAACTCTCCATCACTCAATAGAAGGAACATGGAGGGAACTTTCCATCTTCTCACAGTAAGAAAAAGGAGCTATCCAACTGTCATCATTTCGGTGGATGACTGTGATCTTTGAACAAGATCAATGCAGGTTGCTAATCACAACACACATCCTTCTACCAAGGAGTGCATCATATACTCCAAGACACTGGTGTTGATCAGGCCATGTTTTTATACATAGGGATTTGTTATAGAACTTAACACACAATCGGTGTTGCATATTGTACAATATCGTATAGGCCTTTACTTCAACAATGTCGGCAGTTTCTTTGATTTGTCTCAACAAAGAAAATATAACGACCAAAAAAAAAAATGTCTAAACTATCCTTATATACATTTTTATGTTATCTGAGACGGCACAGGCATTAAAGCTATATATACTATGATCGACTGCCAAAACTAGGATTCGAACCTATGAGCTCGACGCTAGACGGCCCGTGAATGCGTCACGGTCAGGAACGCTAATCGATACACCTCGGAAGTCCATATACAATTTCCCAATGCTTTCCAAAAGGTTCGAATGCAACTTATACGATGTTTTTTCCCTAAAGGCAAAAAGAGTGTTCTGTCTAAAGAAGGCCTTTGAGAATTAACGTTATTTCTCATTCTCAAAGTTTTAGCATCAATATCTTTAACAAGTTTCAAAATATAGAGGTTTTAGGATACTGTAAACTGTCTATATTCCTTTTACCTTTTATAAGGAAAAGTATAATCTACAACAAGAAATCATGATTGTAAAATCATAGTACAAATAGATCTTTGAGGTAATCAATGATGTACCGTGAATAGTTTGATCTGTGTGAAAATTCAATGAAAAACCAAATTTCATAAGACAGATTATGTCACTACCTATACGTAATTGACTTCAAGTCCAACTTCTTCGCCAATGCTCCCTCCTTTACAAACTGCAGTTACAAATGTTCTTTTTGGGCACAATTTACGTTTTCAAAAAAAAGATGAACCCATTCTTTTATCATCTATATTCTGTGCCGTAAGATGGAAATACATTTTGACCCTTAGTATGTGTACAGAAGGTCTCCAAGTAACGCTTATACTGTAAAATACAGACGAGATATTGATCAACGTATCCTATAAAGATGTTTTGTTATGTATCCGAGACGTGTGTCTACTTCATGAAGGAAGTTTTCTATTTTTCTCAAACATTCTACCGTTCTTTACACACTGGGACTCGATAATCAAATAGACTGGATTGGATTATAGAATTTAGACTTATAAAGCCAAGCGCTGGAGCTTCGAAGGCTATTCAACGCTCTGATAATCAAACGGGGATGATTACAGAAAGTCATTTGTTTTTTTTCATG
This sequence comes from Panulirus ornatus, assembly GCF_036320965.1. Classification (NCBI taxonomy): domain Eukaryota; kingdom Metazoa; phylum Arthropoda; class Malacostraca; order Decapoda; family Palinuridae; genus Panulirus; species Panulirus ornatus. The sequence goes on from NC_092227.1 coordinate 83,744,213, forward strand.
ATGCAGATGAATGATATCATTCACACAGTGTTTGTATTAGTTATAAGATGCTTGATGTATAACTAGATTTTTAAGTATATATCAGATCACGAGGGGTAGGAGACTTGTTTTCTTTCTCGAAGAAGACTTTGACGTATGTAAGTGATTTACCATAATCATCACCTTACAATGTCGTAAGGAAGCGAGTATGCTGAAGTGCTTTGCAACCTGTTGACATAGTGTGATGTGGACATTCACACCCACATAACCTATCAGCGTTGTACAAACGTCTCCTACTCGTTCTTATAATCAAAAATTGCTAGTGTGTGATAGTAAGTGTCAGGCCCAAGCTATTGAGAACTCCCCATGACATTTATCTTCAGGGTTTTTTTGCACTGTAAAAGTAATGCACACTGTCATGTGTGAGTTAGGATCGATGCACTGTTGTCTGACAGCCACGAAGGATATGGAGGAAGGTACCGTAGCAGTAAATAGTGACTGATGGCCTGTGGAAGCCTTAGAAATATTTGTGTTGTCCTGCGACGAGAGGACGTAAAAACAATTGGACTTGTAGTGTTGTCTGACGTTTAGGAAAGCAATACACTTGTGTTGTTTGGAGGATGTGAAGAAACCTGTTCCTAACGTATGAGTGTTTCATTGAAAGATCGACCAACTTCTGCGAATACGAACGAGCCATGAAACTTGTGTGTCTGACTGTAATTCAAGAACAGAAATTAAAGTGATTGCAGAGGGGAGTTGAAGAAGAAACTATATATATATATATATATATATATATATATATATATATATATATATATATATATATATATATATATATATATACTCTTACAAGCTATGAAACAAGTACCTGGATAATAAATTACAAACTACAGTGATTACAGTGGATGTTAACCAAGTTACCTGATACGAGACATGAAAACAAACACTTCTATTACAAAAATACAAAATGCAGTGATTACAGTGGATGGTAACCAAGTTATCTGCTACGAACCATGAAAACAAGTACCTAATACATTGTTCTTTTGTCTCCATTTTTCAAATGATATTTGAGCATCAGACACACCGAAGGAACCGGAATATTGCCCATCCATGTATGTGATTACTAACGTATCTCTCTCTCAGACCCGTGGGTCATAATGTAATAGATCCAGTGACGCCTGGGGGAAACTGTGACAGATGACGAGTCTTGTGGAAGTGTTGGGTAGTGGCGGTGATGTGTAGCTGAGTGACGGCTGTTGGTGTTCTGTGACGTAATGTTTATAGTGTATAGTTAGGGGGTAAATGAGAGAAAAAAGAAATATCTTGAAAAATCTGTCGAAATATATATATATATATATTTTCTCGTGAAACATTGAGTTTATTATGATGTGATCCATTATGTACTTATGCTTTATTATAATCATTTATGTTATTATTACAGTCAAATAATCACTTTGTTATTAGTATCATTATTATTATTATTATTGTAATTATTATTATCCATTAGCTGGGTTGTTGGGTCCTATGATATCTTCAGGGAAATCTGGTCTCCAAAATACAGGTGAAGATATGTATTTACTTCTCTCAGGTTACTGTAATCTCGTGTGGATATTGAAGGATTTTACTGTACTTTTGGTGAAATTTTGTAAAACGGAAGAATTGGTGGCGAACGAAATGATGACAATTAGATTATGAATTATGTACCTTACAGTACAGTAAAGAATATGATATTAATGGTATTAAAGTCATTTATCTTGACCTGTATGATGAAATATTATTATCTCGTAATCACTCACGAATATTCTCTTCGTAACCATGTAAACCATTTTTACAAATTTCAGGAAAACAAAAGATTGTCCCTTTTTTTTATTTACGACATCACATTAGCTAAAAGGCACTTGTGTGATCAAGTCATGGAAATCTATTCATTTCTCTCCTAATATCTAGTTCATTAGATGGGGGGGGGGGGAATGTGACCTAGAAATAATCCCAGAATGGGGCAACGTTACCCCACCAGCACTGACCCAACCACCCAGCTCCACAGTCTTAGGTCATCAACACACAACAACCTCATATTGTACATATACACGTAATGTAAAACATATCTAATGGATACCATATGTACTGTTGTAATATGATGTATACCGGAGTGTTGGTCGTATAGAGATCTATTGTGTCTTGCATGCTGCTCTCCCTTCACCTCCCTCCACCTCAATTCCCTCGCTCATTCTCTCCCTCCCTCCCTCACTCCTGACGGTAGTTTGACTCATGTCCCGTAGTTAGAGAAGAGTAGTTCAGTAGTTCACATGTCTAGCAGACAATCTTTTTTGTCACTGTGCCTTTTTGTACCCCAAACAATGTTGTGTTTTTCTTAATAGAGACGTGTTTCATTACCACAAACCTTTTTGAAGTTTTCTAAAGACCACAATAAGCTGAAGGTGTCAACGCAGGTTTTAAATGCCTATTAGGGTCATTAGCATATCTGCAACATTTCGAGATAGTATATCAAGAAAGGTTTGCAGTTTTTATTCTTATTCTGCGTAGCTCAATTTGACTCGAACAGGTGCTTCATGTGGGTCCAAACAAACACGAAACGTCTAAAGTGAAACTTTTTTGACAATTTTTGCTATACTGAAATTTGTAATTATGAGGAACTAAAATTAATGGACGCATCCCCTATCCCCAGGGATATATAGGGATATATAGGGGAGAAAGAATACTTCCCATGTATTCCCTGCGTGTCGTAGAAGGCGACTAAAAGGGGAGGGAGCGGGGGGCTGGAAATCCTCCCCCTCTTGTTTTGTTTTTTTCCAAAAGAAGGAACAGAGAAGGGGGCCAGATGAGGATATTCCCTCAAAGGCCCAGTCCTCTGTTCTAAACGCTACCTCGTTAATGCGGGAGATGGCGAATAGTATGAAAGAAAGAATATATATATATGTGTGTGTGTACGTGTTTTCAAACATTTTCATGATTGTCATCTGTTCATCATTTCCATGAGCTAATATGTTGGATGCTTCGTATCAGCCTTCCCTCCCTGTGTCCCCTCGTGCTTAAGCTACTTCAGAGAAAATCTCAATGCAAAAGGTTTCCCCTTGCTCGAGGACGAGAAGCCTCAAGGTGTAATTGTGGGCTACAAGTCCGAGAGGTAGATTACTGTGGTTGTGTGTGTGAGATTTACATTTAAGTCTGGCCTGAGGTGGACTGTGCTGGAAGGCACTCAATCTTGTTGATTGGTCGCTGGGGTTCTGTCATTTCGTCAGGTAATATTGCTTTGAATCAGTGGTTAATGGCAGTGGTTACTAGTATATCCACTGGAAATGAAAAAGTATACCCGTTTTTTTGTCCTTCCTATTTTTCTCTTCCTCCTTCTTTCTTTCTGAATTCACTAAAAGTCTCCGTCAAAATTCAATTCCGTATTTAATTCAGTCTTGAATTATATACCTTGTTGACATAACTCAAGACATCTGGAGTCTAGCAACGTTCTGAAGCAAGCTCCTGATTGGCTGATACAATGGCAAGGAACTCTGTAAATTCTACAGATTTTCGTGATTATGCTCAATACTCTGTATATACGAATATCGATTGCTACATGAGCAGCTGGTTTCAATCTGGGATTGTTTCTCAAGACATGTGAAAAACTAGCGTAAAAAAAAAGTACGTTTGGACTCTAGAAAAATTAAGTAGATTAAAAGATTTTTTGCAAAGCGATGAGTGACGCTGGGTGTCAAGACGGTCACACAGGTGTTCACGATCAATGTTGTTGTTACTCCATGATCCGGTGCTCGGCTCGGGATCGCTCGAAGGTTTCGTCCGGAGTCGAACCACTCTGGCCATGGTAGACCACTGGCCATAACAATAGGTGGGCCACTGGCCCCTAAGAGTATATACCTTTTTAATGTCAGTGAACAGCAGACGACTGTATGGATCAGTTTGAACTTCACAGTACTGCTGTCCACGTCAGCATGTCCAGAGAAACTGGCGCTGGTTGACATAGTCGGTGAGCTCACACAGATACGGAGTCGGACCCGCTATGTCATCATGAATGTGTATCGCTACTTCAGTCGACAGTGAGGAGTCGCCTCGAGCACGGAGGTCGCCCAGACAACAGCCGAGGAGGCCAGGCAGACGAGTGTCGTCCAGCACGGTGCACAGTGGGAGGCGATGCAGGTGCCTGAACGCCAACACCTCACCCCATATCATTAATGGCACACAACGTTGAGATACGACGTGTACTGCGGAAGCTGGACGATTTCCGACAAGGGAATGGATCAGGAAAGAACTCTTTAACGGACGATTTCCGACAAGGGAAAGAACTCTTTAACGTTCATTGACAGAGGGGGGTGGGGGAATGGATATCCGGAAAGAACTCTTCAATATTCTATGACAGAAGGGGGTGGGGAAGCTCCCAACCTTTAACTGCACTCGTAGAAAAAGTGAGGGGGAAAATCCAGTGTTGTTTGAAAGTAGAGGAAGGACACAGTGGAAAGTTGTTCACGAAACTGGGCTTAGATTTAGAAAAGTGTCAAGTGTAGAGGGAACATTTGTTGGGGGAGTGGATGACATAGTGGGAGCGCGAGTGGAACAAGTACCTTAGGTTAATTGAAAACAAATGACAATAGATATTACCCCACCAACCATTGGCCAGAGGTGGTTTTCGACGAGTAAATCTGAGTAAACCAACATGAGTGTGTGTGAGGGGCTGATGCTGGACGGTGACTCATGGTAAAGTTGGACCCACAGCGACAACTGGTAAAGGTTCCTGTGTAATTATCTGACCTGCTGGGGTGGGTAGGGCTTCATCATCCCGGGGGCGTTACATAAGTCCAGATCTAAATACGTCAATACAGGGGACTTTTATAACCTCAAGAGCCATGAAGGATTCAAAACATGGTTTCGAGGAACAACTCTTGCCTAATAGTGAAGAGAAGTCTCTAATGGTGATGGATATATACACCTCATAGCACAGTGAGGTTCAAAAGAGAATTCCACGAAGGAGTAACAGGAAAAGCTGGAGTGATGGAATGCTTATCCTCTAATAAGATCACGCACGATCTGTCTCTGGCGAGGTCTGAACTGTGCTACAAATAGCAAAATGACACAGAAAAATAGGTTCTTGAAATAGACGAAATAGCCCGTGACTATGGCCGTGATATTCTAAGATTATTTCAAAACTACTTCCAATTTGACCCAGTCAAGTTCACATGGACAAAATCTAAGATAAACATCGGGAAAAGATCATTCCCATTCAGATGAGTTTATGAAAACAGCAGAGAAACTGACTGAAGTAGACTGGAGAAAGTGTATTGAACTTACCAGGAATAGCATATATTCCTATGAGTCCACGGGGACTACGAAACACAATAATAATAGTAATGATAATGATAATAATACTGATAATAATAATAATGATAATGATAATAATAATGATAATAGTATCCCTGGGGATAGGGGAGAAAGAATACTTCCCACGTATTCCCTGCGTGTCGTAGAAGGCGACTAAAAGGGGAGGGAGCGGGAGGCTGGAAATCCTCCCCTCTCGTTTTTTTTTTTTTTTTTTCCCAAAATAAGGAACAGAGAAGGGGGCCAGGTGAGGATATTCCCTCTAAGGCCCAGTCCTCTGTTCTTAACGCTACCTCGCTAATGCGGGAAATGGCGAATAGTATGAAAGAAAAGAAAGTAATAATAATAATAATAATAATAATGATAATAATAATAATAATAATAATACGCAGGTTGGAAATTCCACAAACATTATTACCTTCATAATGTTAATGTGTGTGTCAGGAGGTCGTAGAACTTTTGTTGTGTAAGCGATGTAAGTCATTACGATGATATATTCTTGATGGAATATATACATTATATACATTATTCTTGATAATGTGTACATAATACACTACAAAAATAGTGTAATTATCTAAAAAAAGAAAAGGTAACTAAACGTAAGTCCATATATATATATATATATATATATATATATATATATATATATATATATATATATATATATATATATATATATATATATTCTTCTATACAAGTGGATTTATAGTGCAGCACTTCAGGTTATGAGTATTTGTATGGGTATTTGTAACATATTCATGATTGCATACATAAATACAGAGAGAGAGAGAGAGAGAGAGAGAGAGAGAGAGAGAGAGAGAGAGAGAGAGAGAGAGAGACAGAGAGACAGAGAGAGACAGAGAGAGAGAGAGAGAGAGAGAGAGAGAGAGAGAATGTGCATGGGCGTGTACGTATGTGTATGCAAGTGTGATTGTATGTATTTGTATGTGTTGGGTGTGTGTGTGTGTGTGTGTAAGGTAGACTGCGAGAAACTAATATGCGTAAAGTGAAGAATCTTACCTACAAGACATATCCCCTCACCTTTATGCTTTGTGTGCCTATCATGTGCACACTTCAGACTTGCTCCCTCACCACAGCTTCCCCAATGAGGCCCAAAGACAGTTCTATGTAACCGTAGTTCCATCTTGCATATCATTCCCACCTGATGGCTATTCGCATACCCCAGTGTTTACACTACTGTCCTCAATGGACGGTAATAGAGGCTAGGACCATCCTCATCCCTCCTCCCATATCCTCCTCCAGCACCATCCCTTCTACAACCCCCTTACCTGCCCTACCTGGAGTGCACGTAGATCCTTCCAGGGGCGTCATAGGCAACAGGAACCCGTGAGATAACAGAACAAACTTCCTCATGGCAGGTTGAGGCTCCTTCCTTCCCTCCACCCGTGCAACGCAGCTTAAAAGAAAACGACTATGTCCCCTCCCCTTAGCCAAGTGCTGTCCCCAACTCATGAGTGGGAAACTCTAATCGACGTGAGTTAGTGTCTTTGGGGGGTCATTGGTGATGTCGCTGAGAGGATGACGCGCCAGAGTAAATGCTCGCTGAGAAAGTGCGTTGTATTCGTGTGTGTGTCTATGTGTTGTGCTTCGAGGCTCCCTATATACACTGCGATATTCTATTCTTGATAAGTTATCTTGTACGTGTTTTGAGTTTACAGACCTTTGGTTACGCCTGCTTGAAGAGGAAATATATCTATTCATCTTAAACATACACTGCATTGAAGGAGATTTTAGGTATGATCAGAGACACACGCTAGTTGACGAATCAAAACTGATTGACGTAACAGTAAAGTGATTAGCACAAAAATTTGAGGAATTGATGAACCAGGAGATCAATAAACATAAATGATAAAGTCATTTATAAGCACTGCTACTGACTGATGTCCCAAAGGGATGATGATCATGGAAATTAAACAGAAACTGGAGCTTGAAAACGTAAAAAGAAAATAGCGACTGGTCAACACACTTTGACCTTGTATGTGTTATTGGCTTCTAAAGTTTTAAGACACCAGACTGGGACACTCGCTGTGTTCTAGGGTATGGCATGTCCTTTGCCCTCAGGGGAAGAATGGCTCCGGTAAAGATTGGCAAATGTGTGATCCAGGGAGAAAGGAAAAAGATAACATGGATAACCCTATATATATACAACGCTGGAAGTATGAGATGAGAAACTGTAGCCACAGATAACGTAGTCTGGAAAGGTATGAAAAATGTTCCTTCATTCTGAACACATGGGATAGTCAGCTGTTGCCTGGAAACCTATGGCAGCTTCAGTTTGGAAGTATATGACGCATGGCTTCACTTCAGAAAAGTTTCTTACTTTATTTAGCCCAATTTGGAAGTTTTGCGTGGTATAGCGGTTAGCGTTCCCGGTCGTGACGCATTCACGGGCCGCCCAGGGTCGAGCGCATAGGTTCGAATCCTGGTGACGGCAGTCAGTCCACAGTCAATCTAGCTGTTCATCGAACCCAGGGGTTGGTCGATAAAATGGGTACCTGGCTCAGGCCGTCTCAACTAACATAAAAAAAAAAAATCATTATATCAAAATTCAATGAGAGAATATTCAATATAACAATTAAACATGTAGTTAACAAGGATATTTACATATATGAATGTTAATATTCTATTTACATATATGAATACCTATGCCCTATTTACACATATGAATATTCATGCATTTTGAATTCTTTTAACAATGCCTTTTGTGATTCGTTCAGCTATTAACTGTTGCCTTCACTGAATACTCTACGTTTTGTGGGATATTCGCTACCAGTTCTTCAGTTCCCCTATCAAACCTAGTGTTTTGTATAGTCACAGAAAATGAATCAAATGATTCTAAGTTACTGATAATGTAAGGGTGTAAAAGACATTGAAAATTACTTGTAAGGGTGTAAAAGACTTACATGCTCAAAGTTGCTGTTAAGGTAGGGGTGTAAAAGACTTACAGTGTCAAAGTTCCTCATGAGGTAAGGGTGTTAAAAGACTTACATAGTCGAAACGATGGTGTAAATGACCAACATAGACTCCCATAGATTTGCTACTGTGTAAAACTATTTACGCCCAAAGTGACATGTAGTCATGACCCAGATCTCGAGACAATTCCTCTCATCTTTTACGTAATTGTATAAAGTCAAATCTTGTGATCACCCGCCCCTCGTACCCACCTGGATACTGGAAGCCATTTAAACACACTGGCGCTCCTCTGAATAGAGTGGAATAAGCGACTATGTCATGGAAGACGTGTGTGTGTGTGTGTGTGTGTGTGATCGAACCCCATCTTCGCTTTTGCGCCATCTGGGCCTGAATCCCACTCAATACCTATACCAATGTGGTCTTTTAAACCCCATTTGTAGAAGAATGCATTTAATTCACTGCTCACTCGGGCACTTTTGCCGTCCCGAATGACTCTTTTAACGCGCCATGAGAGAGAGATTCGCTACCAACAGGAGAGGTTGTAATGTGGATTCTGAATGCGTCCTTCAGCAATTGAAAGCCTCGTTGTCCTCTACTCCTCCCTGAAACCCAGCCGAGCGTTCTGAAGCACCTGAATGCCCTCGGCAGAAAAAAAAACGTTTCCTATACACATGACAGAGAGAGAGGCTCGCCCAAGGGCCTCCAAGGCTTCATGTACAATGCATGAATTCATGCAGGGCCATAAAATGCTTTGGGCGTCGCTGCTCTGTGTGGTCTGCGGCCAACAACAGCTTTCTGAATCGTTTAGAGGAGCGATGGAAAAGGGACAGTGTTCGAGTAACAGGGAACTGAATATCATAAATGTCTTCACGAAAAAGCTTAAAACATAAGGGTTTTTTTCTTCTTCTTTACTTAGGCCAGAATGATGTCGTTTTCAACACGTATTGGGTGATGTCAGTGTGTAATAAGACCTACGTCAGGTGAGGTCAGTTTTCTTGTGGGTGTTCATATGAGGTCAATGTAGGTCGTCCGTATGATGAGGTTGTCGATTCGTCTTAAATTCCATTTCATCATAAGGTTCTGATCTCTTCCGTTATCACAAATAGCCTCGTGAGAACCCAGAGTTTTGTTGTTTGAATTCCTTTGTATTCCTTTGTATTCTGTGTATTCCTTTGTATTCTGTGTATTCCTTTGTATTCTGTGTATTCCTTCCTTTGTATTCTTTGTATTTTTTGTTTTCCTTTGTATTCTTTGATATGATGCGATGGGGAATAGCTGCTTATGATGTCACATGAACAGTCTGTCACTGCTTAACTGGACGTATGCATAGAACACATACATGATACAGCAAATGACTTCTATGTGTTAGATCATTTCAGTATTCCCCTGTAACCTTAACTTGCCAGTAATGACTGCAACCGAATGATGTATTTACCAATGATTTGCTGGCCACGCCAAACTGATTTATATACATATGCTGTTGGCTTTTGTCCCCATTGACGCCATCGAAATCCAGTAATTTCGCCAACTTAATCCATGCCATACTCATCAAAGACACATGGTTAAAGATGCGAGGTGACAGATAACGATGATTTTTTATCTGTTCATTGACACATCACAAGGTCAAGGTAAACACTGTGGCATCCTCAACCCGACCAGGAAGTTCTTATTCCAGGATGAACAATGACAGCATTGTGGGAACCCTCAGACCGACCAGGAGGTTCATTTTCCAGGATGAACAATGACAGCTTTGTTTGCCCTTCGTCCTCCCAAGCTTTTATTCATGATATACCTCGATTAATTATCTAAATCAGAGTCATGGTTGCTTGTAATTAATTCGCTTCATGAAATGATAATTAGTGAATTAATTTTCCGCTTCCCTAAGCATTAGAAATGACTAAAAACAGTGGGAGACGTTACTTATGTAGTGTATACTTTCAATAATAGATGGCACTGTAATCGACTGCTGAGCCAAGTAGGTCATGCAAAGTTCATCGTATAAGTTCTTTTCGTCTATACAAAGTTTTCGTTGCGTCTATGGTGCGATATGCTTAGATGTGATTTTGTTACTGTGCATGAGTTCAGTATAACCAATGAGATTTAAAGTCAAAGCAAAGCAAGCCTCACGAAGAATTAAAGATGTATATTTTCCAATTCGCTTCGAGTTCAACCCCTTACCGACCACACTATGACGCATGAACTCCGAAGGAACACAGTCCAACGATCAACATATCATTTACGTCACCGCTCTCATTTCTAGCGTCTCAGAAATGCGATTCAATCCTGTTTTGTTCTTGATATTGTGTTAGAACCATTTTGACTAAAGATGGGCAGAGGTTACGTGCACAAAACGTCTCATATAAGAATAAAGTGAAAATGAATATAGGACATTCAATTCACAGTTTACCCGACGAAGCAAAACATGTGGCGAGAAAAAGTGAAAATCAAACAGAAAGTGAGCGAGTGTTGAATATGCACTGTTCTTAAAAAAAAAAAAAAGTATTAAAGAAAATATTCTGCCCGCTTACACACACACACACACACACACACACACACACACACACATTGTATATTTTCATACATATTCGCCATTTCCCGCGTTAGCGAGGTAGCGTTAAGAACAGAGGACTGAGCCTTTGAGGGAATATCCTCACTTGGCCCCCTTCTCTGATCCTTCTTTTGGAAAATCAAAAAAAGGGAGGGAAGGATTTCCAGCCCCCCCGCTCCCTCCCCTTTTAATCGCCATTTGCGAAATGCAGGGAATACGTAGAAAGTATTTCTTTACATTAAAAGAATAACCATACTGAATTTGTAAACTTAGTACGTAATATACTAACGAAAATCTGAATGTCTTTCGATGGAATATGTTATCACAGGACATCAAAACACGTTATTCTTTCCCATAGCTTCTGTGTGGACACCAGCCACTCGAGGATTGGCCGTTATGTTACCTCCTCCTCCTTCCCTCGAACAGCTAATCTACTGCGGAATTCTCCTCCTCATTTCATCTTTCCATCTCTCCTCATAACCTTTCCGCATTCAAGCGTCCGGTCAACAAACACTCTCGCAGCCCTGATTAACTTCTGAATATTTGTTCTCTTGCTTTATCTGTTTTCTTTTCAACCGAGATGGCCTCTGACTAGGGTCATATATACATCTATTGTCGTTCCCTCAGTGCCAGAGGGGGCCCTTGGCCATTCAGAGACCTGCCGAATCTTACCAAATAACACAAAGACAAGACAGAAATGCTTCCACAGTCCCGTTCCTCTTCGAACTTTCGACTCCTTGCTCTTACTCTCTTCCCTCACGCACTCGGCACTGACGGGGAAACAAATATATATATATATATATATATATATATATATATATATATATATATATATATATATATATATGTATATATATATATATATATGTATATATATATATATATATATATATATATATATATATCTCCAGGTTATGTCATCTTCTCTCCCTCACTTGTCAGAGCAGCATTCTGACCGAGGGAAACTCTCACTGTGTACACCATTCCTGAGTGAAGGCAGGGAGCCGAGACTACCTCGGCTTTGTTCCATTACTCACCTTTTCCAGCCGGGTATATAGCCTTCCTGGAAAAGGAGTGGGGTGAGTGGGGTGAGTGAGGGGGTGGGGGTGAAGAGGAAGTGTATTATTACTGGTCCTGAACCTCTGTCATTGTTCCTGGAGCACAGTGTGGGCGTGCGTGCAGGGCCAAAATTCCCCCTGTAGGATTCAATGAACTACATGGAATTTGGAACGACGCTTTTCATAAACCATACAAGTATTTCAGTTTTTTTTTTTTTCCCCTGGAAAGAAGCAGAGAGTGAAGTGCGCAGGTTCGGAGTCTCTCTGCACCAGAGTGAGGGAAGGGGATTAGGTACTGTACCTACCAAGAGGTCACTTCGTTCAGTAGGTACCATAATGCAGTGTACACAACTGACTGACTGAGATAGAAAGATGATTTTCATTTCTGTGTCTTATCTTTTCTTCTCGTGATCGATCTATCACACACACACACACACGCACACACACACACACACACACACACACACACGCGCGCGCGTGCCTGTCCATGAGTCTGAACGAGCTAGCCAGAGATTGGACCTGCATGATGTGTGGGTTCGAATTCTGGATGTGGCAGCCGGCCTACACTCAACCCAGGTGTTCATCCTTCCCTTTGCTGTTCGATAAATTGGTACCTGGCTTAGGCTGCGGTGTGTGTGTTTATAGGCATACACCGGTAGGTTTTCTGTATATGCTAAACTCAAACTTGCTTCCATCCCTATGAATCATGCAGTCTAAAAATGGTAACATACCACTATTTCAGTTTCTACAGTAGAACTGATGGAAGGTACTAAATTGTTAAATAAAGGTACAAATACCTGTAAATTATCGTTTGTTGGCCAAACACAAAGAATATCATCTACATACGTAAACCAAATTGCATTAGAGGGTAAGATATCCTTTAGAACTTTGTTTCTAAGAATTCCATGTACAATTTACAAAATATATGTGAAAGATGGTTACCCATTGCCATACCCAATTTTTGAGCATAATTTCTCCATTGAAATTGAAATACACAGTCTTTTATATACAATTTCATCAATTCAATAAAAACAGACTTTGAAAAAAAAGGTAAATGAATACTTTCCAAGGCTTCAGGTAAATATTCTAAAAGTTCATCAACTCGAACTTTTGTGAACGGAGACGAGACATCAAAGCCAAACCAGTTCTGAAATCAAAATCAACACTGCTATCATTAAGGTTGTTAACTCAGTCTACACAGCTACCTGTGTGCTTATAAGGACTTCAACACTTGTACATAACCAGAGGGAGCCTGGCTCTCGTGGGGGACCGGGTGGGATAAGAGGCCCAACTCCCTCGGCCCCCAGTGCTTAAGTCCCTCATCACCAGCGGGGCATCCTTAGAAAATAAGTTCTCCCTGCACCTCCTGCGTTGTCGGGAGGTTTAATCTCAAACAACAAACTGTCTCTCTCGCCCACTCTGTCTGAGGATGTGATAATCGAAAATACTCGCTGTTTCTTATTTTCTCTTTCCAGTGGTGAGAGTCCATATATATATATTATATTTATTTATTTATTTTGCTTTGTCGGTGTCTCCCGCGTTAGCGAGGTAGCGCAAGGAAACAGACGAAAGAATGGCCCAACCCACCCACATACACATGTATATACATACACGTCCACACACGCAAATATACATACCTATACATCTCAATGTACACATATATATATACACACACAGACACATACATATATACACATGTACATAATTCATACTGTCTACCTTTATTTATTCCCATCGACACCTCGCCACACATGGAATAACACACACACACACACACACATATATATATATATATATATATATATATATATATATATATATATATATATATATATATATATAATCGTTAGTCTAGGAACTTCTGACAATCGAAGTTTTTCCACATATTCACACCATCCACACATATCACACGAAGATGACACTTCCTTTCTCTCAAATAAACCATGAAGTGTACCATTCCACTACTAAGATGCCCAGTATTCAAAATCTAGACATCCTCTCTCTCAAGGAGCATCGAAGTCCACACAAATGTTGTATAAAGTAGGAAGGACGCTCCTTAAAATGCCTCCTCCCCCAATGCCTAGGGAGCACTGGCATCCACACAGACACGAGGTCAAAGGTTAACTGCAAAGACGTGGCTGTTACTAGCGGGGGCAGTGGTGATGTTGGAGGTGAAGGTTGGATCTCTGAACTGCCTGTCGTGTGTACACATCAGTCGTGTGTATACACATCCGTCGTGTGTGTGTGCACTACATACGCTAACACATACACAGACTCATATACTCAGGTAGAAATGCGTGCTCAGTCGCAACTTGCTACGTATTGTCTCCATAGGAACGACTAAGCCAGGTTCTTTATCATCTGCGTCACTGTTACGGTATTCAATTGTTTCTACGTCACACGTCACATAAATCCAGATAATCATTGTGAACCACATAAACCTCTTTAGGGCCACTTGAACTCTTTCTTTTTTTCTTTTTCTCTATTTCTGGTAGCTAATCCTTCCCTATCCATTGAACATCCCACCCCACTCACTTCACAACACAGGCTAAGAAATATCACGTACCCGAAAATCCAACAGAAGATATCCTACGTAGAAAACGAAGACCACTCAATCATTTTCTTTTACGTATGATAAAGGATGGGTCAAGACTAGTACAGCCAAATGACCAAAGCTTAGAAAAATGAGCAACATTTCTGTTCATATCAAGAGATCGATCAACAGTTGATCACGTAAACGAAAGTACTTGACAAAGAAACGAAAGCAATTAAGAATTGTCGCAACTCTCTTCTCAATGCATTAGGTGGGTGTGAGAGCAGGACACATAACTCCAACTGGTTTACCCCCAGTACAATGTGGTTCTAAGACAAATGACACATGATTCTTGTCTGTTTACCCCAGTACCTCCGTTGGGTTTAAGGCCAGGACACATGACTCCCTCTACGATACCATCATACCTTGGTCTGAGAACAGGATACATGTCTCCTGCTTCTCAAACACAGTACCAGGGAGTCTGAAAGAGAGCCATACCATAACTCGGATATATGTTGAAAAATGGTTTATGAAGTATCTCTTAACTTTTAGTTAAGGTGTGGATGATTAAGGATCTGGGGGGGTTAATGTCGGATATGACATCCACTTGAGGGTGTTCAAAGTTAAATGGTTTCAGTCTCTGTCTCACGAAATTGCTATAAAGAATACATTACCACAAATGTCTTACTTCCCAATCAAATAAGGTTGTCAGAAAAAAGTGAATAAATCCCCAGATATTAAGAAATAAATCCTTTGATTAATATTATAAGTTCACTGTTAAATGACACAGATATCTATTTAGATCATCCAATTCATTGATATGATTTAATGATAGTGAAATATAAAAGAGAATTGAGACAACAAACTTTAATTAACCTTCTGAACTCTACACCTGTTAGCACTGTAGAGAGTTGGATCCTATGCTGAACCCTTCACCTGTTAGCATGGCAGAGAGTTGGATCCCATTTCAACAGGATTTCTCTGCGAGATTCCTACATCCATCAGAACAGTTAACGAGCAATTACCCAGACTAATCCAACTTAACTGCTTCGAATATTATTCAAAACTTTCGACATAAACTACTGAGCTTAAGTTTCGTGTGTGTGTGTGTGTGTGTGTGTGTATGTGTGTGTGTGTCTGGAGTTCCAGAAACGCAGAAGATCTTACTGCAACATCCAGTCCCTTGATTAAACCATAAAAAACGGGCAAAGAAAAAAGAAGAAATGAGGAGGGGGGCACAAGAAATAAAAGAAAAACGGGCAAAAAAAAAAAGAAATGAGTAGGGGGACACAAAAAATAAAAATCGCCAACATTTTATTATATACTTAAGCCAGTAAGAAATCTATCGAAACTAATGAGAATGGAATTGTAAGAGGATCTTGTCAACACGACTCATATATATGTATATATATTTTTTTCCGTTGGTCATTTGAAGATTAGCGAGTCGTTACTGCTGCTGTGTTGTTAGATATTCAATCTCGTTATTGGTACTGTATTATTATCAATAGATTTGTTTATCATATTTGTTGCTGTATCATTATCAACGACATATCAAGCTGTGTTGAAGACCATGTTAATCTATTCACCTAAAAACAAATCGTGAATGCTCACTGATTTTTCGTCTTTGGGTGACTGACTAAAAGAAAAGTAGAAAAATAAATCACTCCAACAATTCCTGCAGTCCCTCCCCTCTCTCTTTCTCTTGTTAAGACCTTTTTCTTTAATGCGTCAGGGCAAAGGTTCGAACAAGTTTAGCATTTTTAAATCCAGTTTCCACCAACAGGGGTATACACAAATTCTTTCACTGGTGCTAGGTCAACGCTACGAATCCATAAAAGAATCACGAGTTTCATTTGGAATATTTATGGTTGTATCCAATCCCTTTTGGTCTGTTCCTTCGTGGGTTCTGGTATTCAGAAATAACCCAGTGAAGAGGATCAAGCGAAAGGAAAAGAGCTTCGAGTCATTGGTTCCGCGCGCGAGACACCAACTGAACTTGTCGTCAAGAGCTGATGGTGTGTTGTGGTTGGTTTGACAGAAGCTAGCTAGCCTCACTCACTGGTTCCTAGGGCGAAGGTGGGGTGGCTGACACCACCTTCCCTGACTAAGTGCTGATGGCTGACACTTTGATTAAGTTATGGTGGCTGACATCAGCTGCTTTAGTTGTCACCATACCCGAGTCATGGTGCCTGACGTCATAACACATTAGTTACGTACCGTCGCAAGTTATGTAGTGGTTAAGTTACGCTTTTGTTTTTGTTTTTTTTACAACAGCTATCCTTGGCTGGCAGTGTTTGTAAACAATGGAAGGCTGACATCATCTCCCCTTGGTGGCAGTTTCTTCTAAGTTGTGACTGACAGTTATTACCTCTAACTGACTCCATAATCTCAGACTTAATGGCTTCCTCCATCCACCCAGGTTGATACAACAGCTGGAAGCCTGGCACAGATGACAAGGGCAACATTGGCCAATGCTGCTGTATGGATCTATAGTAATACCATGGCTATCTAGATATAGCATCAACATGAGTCGCTGACTTGCTATATCTAAAGGGAATGGTCAAGACTTTAATAGGTAGAATTGGGACTGATTGACGGGTTAAAAAGTATAAAATCTGAAGAATACACAACAAGTTCCCAAGTGCACTTTCGTGTATCGATCACATCATTAGGGGAGATACAATATGTATATTTAGCTTTGATATATCCTTAAGATTTTTTTTTTTGAAGAACGAATGCTTTGTGATTAACAAGCTGGCAATTACCCACTTAAGGCTGGGGTAATACATCAATCATATTGTCTTTAACTGAAGCTTAAAAACTATGAAGGAACTGTTCCTGAAACAACCTAATATCCAAACTAATTACAATCAATCTTTCTCTCTCCTAAGAAAACCATGACTTCAGAATGAAATGCAATACAAAGATTGATTTTCATCAGTATCAACAAAACCACATCATTCACTTTATAATGACTAAATATATCTTAGATATCGTCCCTCTTCATTCTACTTCAATGTAATCCTTTGCTGCTGTAAGTTTACATTTCATCACAGAGCTGGAATTGTCTCTCTTCTTATATTCAGTCCCTTTTACCTGGCCTGTTCTTATACATATGTCTGGAAATCATGTTATCACGAATAGGGGATTGGATTCAAACTGATGTTTACGAATAGACAAGAGCTATATGACGAAGGTGGATGACGAGTGAATATGTGTTCTCTCTCTCTCTCTCTCTCTCTCTCTCTCTCTCTCTCTCTCTCTCTCTCTCTCAAAAAGAGGCACGGATGAAAGAGATTCTATAAGATCTCCAGCTTATGAGAGGCTGAAAATGTGATTTAAATTTCAAGGATATTTAGGGAAGGCGATGAGCGAAATATATAGGAGTAACCGACATGTGTCGGAAGAAAACGGGAAGAGAAGGTAATTAGATAAATTTCATAAGTCTGGATCAATGGCCGAAGTTTGTTCTCTATGGGCCATAAGTTAAAAGGTAGGAAGTGCCTCAGCTGTCATTTAGATAGACAGATGTTAACGTTAGGGATATGGACGGTAAGAAGCCATCTTTTGGAATATGTCTATTCTGGGGAACATGCAAGGACACAGAACAGACAAAGTGACCAGCCTTTGCGAAATATAATGTCTTAGATGCCTGTGTTTGGCATTAAGAATACCTTTTCTAAATGGCATTGCTGATGCCACGCGAGTTTCCTTGGTGTATTGGTTAGCGTCCCTGACCATGAATCGCGCGCGGGCACACCAACTTCATTATATGTAAATTTATTTTATGATTCTCACAGACGAGCAATATATCAAGAAATAGAACCCCGGACTATTTACCAATGCTACATTCTAACATACACATTGTAGCATGTCTGCCTTATTCTGGGCGTAAGGAAAATCAAAGACCACATGCTTCAGAGAAAGTTTCTTTCATACCATCTCTGCTATGGAACTGATATGGTCTATGATCACCTCTATCATCCAATGGAATTGAAGTTCCCTCATACTTCGTCCATAGAAGTAACTCAGGATCAATAATGTGTGATACAGTGTGTAGTATAGGATACAAAACCTATTGACTGACTGTTTCACATGTCTCTCGACTTTCACATCAACTCACTATACGTGAGAAGAGAAAAACTCACCATACGTGAGAAGAGAAAAATGATTGAGTGGGGATACTCTTCCATCACGGTCATAGGCACAATGCAAATAAGACACACAACGGTGAACAACAGTGGTGGCTCGTTGGTTATTTGGGTTTTTTGGGCCTATTAACTGCCAGGGTCGTTAAGATGATCAAGGTCGAGTTTAGGTCACCAACACCCGACAAGAAAAAAAATCTTCAGGTGTTTGAATATAATTCTAAGACGACATACACTCTCATTATGTCCCCCATGCCATATGATTAAGACCAATCAAAACCGCTTTACGTAATGCGGTGTTTATTCTTTTTCTCTCCTGTACATTACACAGTATTTACGTTGTTTTACGACCACATCGACCCAGCTCAGCGTGTGCCTTAAAGCCAGCAATGGAATACGTAACGACATACCAACTCAAAGTATAGATTTCCTTTCCTTATTTTTTTTTCTTTTCCTCTTTCTCATAGGAGGACAGGATGGGTTATACTGGGTTTTTCACATCTTTATAACGTTAGAACGAATGAAGTTTGGGATCATATTTCTTTTCTCTCATTTTTCGAGAATATTTTCATTTTCTTTTTTTTTTTTTGCAAGCATTTAATTGTAAAATAATGGTGTGTCTTCTTTTGAAGTCTCTCTCTCTCTCTCTCTCTCTCTCTCTCTCTCTCTCTCTCTCTCTCTCTCTCTCTCTCTCTCTCTCTTTCTTTCGACCTCTTTTCCGTGCGGCGTGTTGCCAGAAGAAGTGGACGGTGGAGAGAGAGAGAGAGAGAGAGAGAGAGAGAGAGAGAGAGAGAGAGAGAGAGAGAGAGAGACTTTGCTTCGCCACCCTTTCCTCCTATTGCTTTTAATGAGACTGCATTTACAATTTTTTTTTTCAAGCCGTGTTAAGGCAAGACCATCTCGCTTGGACCTCGGATCTGTGTCGTCTGTGTATCTGCGTAACTCTCTCTCTCTCTCTCTCTCTCTCTCTCTAAACCAAACAAATCATGACTATAAAAAGTGAACTGAGACAGACGTAGACGAACTCATTCATCAGCAAATAACACCAGAAAGTTGTTGCTAATGAGGCGCCTCTCTACCTATCTCCCTTATCAAAATACCTTTAACATTTCTTCTGAGATGGATGGGCGGGCAGTGGGCGGCGGGCGGTGGGAAGAAACTCATGTAAGGGGGATCATATCTGATGGTTTTAGGGGAAAGTTTGATAGCCAGACACCGTAGGGCATACCAAACACTCGTTCTCTAACCCAACACAGAGA
>NC_092227.1:83766511-83834011 GCF_036320965.1 Panulirus ornatus
AGTTGATGGGAGGGTCAGGTTCCATGTTCTTATACTTAACGTTGGACAGGAAATTACACACTGACTTTACGTTTATGGATGACTTGAAGGAGGAAACTTTCGGTCCATTTGATGATGCAAGTAAAAATCGGTAACTTCAATGTTTAAGGCAATAAATTATATAAAGTTTATTTCTTAATTTATGATATATACAAGAAAGTTTATTTCTTAATTTATGATATATACAAGAAAGTCTATTTCTTAATTTATAATATATAAAAGAAAGTGTATTTCTTAATTTATAATGTATAAAAGAAAGTCTATTTCTTAATTTATAATATATAAAAGTCTATTTCTTAATTTATAATATATAAAAGAAAGTTTATTTCTTAATTTATAATATATAAAAAAGTCTATTTCTTAATTTATAATATATAAAAGAAAGTCTATTTCTTCTTGTTTTTTGTTTTCGTTTTGTTTTTTGAAGGATGTGGACTTTTATTGTCCCTACATTCAAGATTCTGAAGACATCCTGCAAGGTATATGTTGGGGAGTTAGCTGGCCAATGGTCTGGGAGCCAGCAAATACCTTTTAGGCTTCAGTCTGCTGAGTGGATCATATGGAAATTATCTTACGTGTGGATACAAACACGTTGCAATGGGGATCCAAGTCCTCTCCACACCTGGAGAGGCGTCACTCAGTTTCATTCAGACGATAGCCATCTTTACCCCCCCCACCCACCCATCTAGGTGTGGAGGATGAACAGCTAGGCTGGCAGTGATCTGACTGTCCTGTTCACTAGACAATATCCGTGGTGGGCCCCGCGCGTGATTCATGGTCAGCAACGGTAAGCCATTAGCACCGCACAAGCTCTCGTGTGGCAATCAAGGACGTTATTAGAGAAATGTATTCGTGAGGATAAACTTCGAAAGATAACATATTGATTTTGTAAGGGCTGGTAATTTTGCCTGTTCCAAACCCTCACTTTTTTTCCGGTCCCTCATCTCTGGCTTGAACATCTGTCTAACTCAGTGACATTCTAGCCATTTCCTAGTGCCTTTAACTTATGGCCCATAAAGAACAAACTTCGGCCATTATTCCAGACTTATGATATTAATCTTATTTTCTGCTCTCCAACTTCTTTCCACCGTAAGACATTTATCATCCATATGTAGTACACACACACACACACACACACACACACACCATTTTCCTCAAGTGTTGGGATCGCTTTACATTTTCAGTCCTTCGTGGGTTGTAGATTTCATACCTTCCTTTTCACGTGACAACACCACTGAAAACGATATGTGGAAGTGTGACAACACCACTGAAAACGATATATGGAAGTGTGACAACACCACTGAAAACGATATATGGAAGTGTGACAACACCACTGAAAACGATATATGGAAGTGTGACAACACCACTGAAAACGATATATGGAAGTGTGACAACACCACTTCCATATGACATGTCATTAACAGCAGCAAGGAACTGAGATATATACACAGAAATCACATTACGTGATGGTCACAAAAACTACTAAAAGAAAACAGTTTTGTGGTTGTAGAACTTTAATAGGGAAATACTTAAACCTGTCTTTTTTTAACATCTGCTTTCATTTATCATTGGTGTCCAGAGTATATCAAAAAAATTTATTAAAATAACTGATTGAAGACATTTATATCATAATACTGTCCAAAATATGGATTAATTACTACACCAGAGACGAGGTGCTATCCTTTGATCTATCATGAAATAAGATAGGATTGAATCATCGAAAATTTGGCCTTAGATTAGCAACCTATTTTGCTACTTCCTGACCAGGAAGCTAAAGGAATATATTAAGTGATTTCTTAGCTTCAAGAACCTCCGTTGCCTTACAGACAATGGCTGTCTATCACTCACCCCCCCTCAGGGAATTAGAGAATGGAGGAGAAATCATATTAATGAAAACGGGAGATTTACCCTTTATGTCATTCTGTCCAAGATCTTTGTATATTTTGAGTATTATCACCGCTTTCATTGGTAGGAGCTGTTTTCTATTTACCTTCAGTCAGCGCATTTGGTCACTGACTAGATAGATATACAATATTTGAAAGCTATTTCACCCTTTACGTTCGCATCCAGCAAATGGTTATGAGTCTAAACTAAGAATTATGCAAAACTTTATATAAATGATACGTGTACAAAAAGGAATGAATCATGAGGGACGGAAACATTCATTTTCATGCAAATGTCATTGTCTTCAAATTTACGATAACCTGACTCACACACAGATGGACAGACGGGCAAGATTTCGTCTTATTGTGAACTAATTCACTGTTCACTCTTACCCACCCTGTGAGCAGTGGCAGAGGAAGAAGAGGATACAAGTCTACAAAAATGGTTCATGAACTGGGTCACAGTGATTAAGTTATATTACATGTGAAGTGATTAGGGAATAGTTTACAAGACTTGGGGAACAATGATTGAATTATCTGAAAACTATTTAGCACTTGAACTGTTTACAAAAAGTTAGGCAACAGTGACTGGATTATATAACATTGTATGATTATAACGTTCCAAATTTTTACGAAAATCAAGTGCATAATGCAGGAGGGTCAGGGAATAATTTTGCTGGCAAAGTTTTTTACATTTTGGTCTGCTCAAAGTATTAACAACAAACTACCATAAGCACGTCTGGCAATAACATATCTAGAGATACTTTTAGTGGAACCATAAACATATGAATCTTCTTGCATGATATTTATGAAAGGAGAATACGATATGTCTGTGTTGATCTCATTTCGCCTTGAATCCAAATGTTATGTTTTTCAAAGTTCTTTCTCAATGATTATTCTTAAGCAACTCGTAAATAGACCCAGGTTATATTCAAGATATAGTCAATAACATTCTACGAAGCGTAAACTTTCGCTAATTCATGGGTTCCGTCCAGCATTCTGAGGCCCAAAATGTGACAGATTCGAGAGAAACTGATCGCGATTCCATCACGGACTAGTCTTACCTCACTCACAATACCATCACATTGAAGGAAGTTTAGAGCAATTCAGAGACAGAGTCACCTACAATCCGACAACCTCTATTGCAGACTAGACCAAATTATAGAGCAGTGAGGATAGCGAACGGTCCAGCTTGGAGTATGGCCACCCAATTGTTGATTTTGACTTCCCCATTGGAGCCATTCGGTGTATATCATAATAACGTCACTGCCAGTAGCACCAACGGGCCGTTAAAAGCGACATCCATCTCCATACATAACGTGTGACAGATTATGTTCTGAGGTGATGGCGACAACGTGACTGAGGGAGACACGGCTCTGGCTGTGACCTGAGCAAAGACTTTGAGGGGAAAGGAAGGGAGTCGTGATGTCAAAGAGGCTAATTTCCCATGGGGGTGAGGCGGCATGAGAGTGCAGCTGGTGTCTCACATGGTAAGGCTCATGAATATCATACGTTCCGAGCCCAACGGAGGCAGACAGAGAGAATAAGATCCTCCAGGGAGATAGTGGTAGCTGGGTGAGAGCACTGTACAGATCAGACAAGACTTCTCTAAGCCATTGGTGGCTTGGCCTTCAGAGTCTTGTGGATATGAAAGCATAAGAGCAAGAGGCACCTTCTCACAAGCCTGGGTCCCCAGGTAATCACGCAGATCACTAATAACTGAGTGTCCTTAACGACGTTTCTCAACCGAGTGTCAAGTCGAGACTGGAGGCAACGAATGATAACCCAATGATATAAACAATAGCAGTAACAATAACATCTGCCACAGGGAGGGGAGCAGGACCAAGAACATCATCAGTGGCATAGAAAAAAGGGAAAGACATCAACTGGAATAGCAATATCAATAATACCTTATTACCATTTATTATTACCTGCACTTTTCACTACACAACGTTACATGGTAATGCCCGAACCAATAGATTAACTGACCACTTAAACCCACGTAGAAATTAAAGGTTCATCCGTGCATCACACTTCAGCGTCATATATTCACAGATCACCACACACACACACACACACACACACACACACACACACACACACACACACACCGCGAAAACCACATCCACAACATATACTCACATTCAACTGACCTGACAAGCACTAAACAATCGCCTCAGCTTCCCTACCTCCCCCCATCCTTCCAACTCAATCTCAAACTCCAGTACACACATCTGTAACTACATGACCCAGACACATACGAGTTACACTTTCTCGCCTGCACTTTGGACACGAACCTCCTATCAAACTTCTCAAACCCAGTGAACACGTCACATGCCTAAAATGCTACTCATACCCTGACGACACTTAACACCTACTGCTCCTCAATTGCCTACACTTACTTCAGAAGGAGAGACACACAACACCATATTTCTTGACCTGTTTTCCTGCCCTGTGAATGAGTTGATCGCTGCAAGGAACCCCATAGAATGGGACCCCGGGGCAAGAAGGTTAAGGTGGTGGAGACAGACAGACAAGGACTGGCAAGTCAGAGATTTCAAAGTCTCAAGAAGGAAGAAAGACACTTACGATATGATGATGTGAATCATGAGGCATCTTAGCGATAGAGAAAGGATATGACTGATACCATAGATAGATAACAACATGTACCACACATAGATAAGAACATACACCACAAATGGATAGCATATACCACAACTAGTTAACAGCGTATACCACAAATAAAAAACATCATATACCACCAGTATATAACAATATATACCACCAGTAGATAACAATAGATACCAAAGTAGAAAACAGCATATATCACAAATAGATAAGAACATATACCACAAGTAGAGAAAAACATGTATTCAAAAGATATTTCCCATATCACAAAGTGTATACCGACTGATATATGTATATATATATATATATCTTTACAGGAAATCTGGTATATCTCATTTTGAATAATCGGGTGACCCCCCCACGGGTAAAAAATAAAGATACCCGAAAATGATGAATAAAGAAGAGCTCATCCAATCTCACACCTCGTTTCTTCCCAAAGGCAGCAGTGTAGGGATGAGAAGCCTGGCTATAATTTCCTTAGAAACGTTCACTCTCTCTCTCTCTCTCTCGGTTTACACTTTTGGTCGGTAATAACACTGCGTATACGACTCTATGAAACGTGAATGATAAACGTTTCCTGCGAATCAGCCAATCACAGATGTACCTCAGTAGGCGCCGTAATCTCTGATGTTGATTGGCCCTACCATAGGAAGTTCAGATAGTGCCGTGTGTGGGGTGGAGAAACGAGTGATTATATGTATGTTCAGCACCATTTCCGATACAAATGAGATGTAGATAAGGCTTTATGTATCCCGTAGGACGGCATGGCTGGCATGGGAAATGGTCTAACGGTAGATTTAAGCTCATGCAGCTATTGAAACACCGCCCCCCAAGCAGCATCGTGTGAGATTAACTCAAGTGGAGCTCGTCAAGAAACGTTCGCTGGGAAAGAGCAAGATTTGGACTGCGTTCGCTGACGCCGGCAGAATGTTCAAACACTTTGTGGCGACCGATGTCGACACAGTAACCCCCCCACCCCCCCACCCCCCCACCCCCCTTAAGAGTCGGAGGGACAAGAAGAAGAGGAGAAGAATGAGGAGGAGGAGGAAGAGAGGAGGAAGAGGAGGAGGAGGAGGAGGAGGATGCAGACGTAGTAAGAGATCCATTGGGCAGCAAAATGGACAATTAATGAGAGGACAAGTAGTTTGTAATTGTATAGAGGTGGGGGAGAGGAGAGTGGGGGAAAGGGGGGGTCTTCGCTGAGGTTCTAAATGACCTGAATGGACGAGAAGCGAGGTCATTAGTGGACTAAATCCATAACACAAGGGACCTTAACTAGATAACTTGAGATCTTCAATGACAGAAATAGTTTACCATTCGACGTTATCAGTGACCTGGAGAGATAACTAGAAGTCGTCAATTCCCCGAATGGATATCATGGGGTCGTTAGCAACTCGAAGAGATTATAATTGGCTATCGCTAATGACCTGATCATGAAATGCCAAGTCACCATTGGTCTGAAATGAATATACGAGGTTGGTGTTGTTGGTCCGAATACGTAACGCTTGTACTCTGAATAGATATTATGAGTTTTGGAACTGAATTGGTACATATGGTCGTTTGTAATTTGAATACACACACACACACACACACACACACACACACACGGTGTATTGTAACAAATGCCCGAACTTAACGTAGCAAAGGATCATAACGAAACCTGTTTGTTAGGAACGAACCAACCCGATACATCCACATCTTCAATATTGTTTCCCATTTTCTGATGCGTCCTCAGCTCTTTGAGAAATCTCTATCATCACGAACAGTGGTAGTGCGTCTAAGGGTGTCTATTCGAACGTCTCTCTCCTCCTCTTGTAAGAGAGGAGAATAAGCTTTTTTTATTAAGCTTATCACAGGGTCCCAAAGCTTTTTTTTTATTAAGCTTTTCTTATCACAGGATCCCCTGTGTGTGTGTGTGTGTGTGCTCCATAGACTGGAGCGAATTAAGCGAGATTTCCCCCGAGGGATGAATATACAAAAAGCTTTGTTGACACCTTCAGTGACAATCCAGACCCTCCCTCTCTCAGCTTCTAAGACCATGCTATCAACCCTAAGGCCCACCAGGGTTCACGTAACCTCTCAGTGTAACGAGAACCTAAGAGAGAGAGAGGACAGGGATTTTAACATGTTAATCTCTTGGGGAAACATTTTTCTTTAACATTCTTCGGGAGACCATGTAATTTCTACGTTTAATTATTAAAATCATTGTTTCTTTTTTTCTTTTTCATTTGGCCATTTGGTGTTTTGCTTGTCGATGCAACTGCGTGTTCTAGTCTAATAAGTACTGTTTGCTGTATCCCGTTATTAGTCATACGTAGTTATCAAAGAGGTGATTCGAGGTGAAGTAAGTTTCAAAGGTATACTCAAGAGGTGAGGATAGGTGAGGTGTCTCTAAGCTGTCCTCGAGACGTGAGCTAATTCTCAAAGTAATCCTCAAACGATGAGTCAAGGTGAGTTGAGGTTCTAAGTTGTTCTCAAAAAGATGAGTCCAGATGGGGGCTAAGTCGCTAAGTTATCCTAAGTAGCTTTAGCAAAGCAACAGAGGGGGGGTAATCATCTGTCTAGCGCCTTTTTGCCACATTCAGCAGCTGGTGGAGTGAGGAGGCACCGTGATCTTGTGGTGCCATCTCCAAAACTGAAGCTAGTCTTCTTTTTAATCTCATGCCAAGACATATGTTGTGTGTCTCCTCTGGAAAATAAGGTCTCTCTCTCTCTCTGTGGGTGTGTATGGAAATCCACACAGCCATCAGATACTAAGTAGTTCCCAAGGCTGAATCATTGTCCTATTCGTCAAACAATTACGTCCAAAATTCGAAGAGGGAACTGATTGGGGTTATGGAAAACAAGCAGTAAAAGAAGTCCTCAGAATAGAAGATATATAGCCATTATTTCTCTATGGTAAAATATGCTCATCGGTGACATAACAAGTGACTAACAATAGCACTATTAAACTAGCTATTCTTCTGATGGCGGACCTTTGAGATCTGTCTCTTAAATCTTATCATGGAATATATATATATATATATATATATATATATATATATATATATATATATATATATATATATATATATGCAGAACCTTCACTTCACCTTGAAGAGGTATATGCACAATCACCATTGGCAAGACAAAATATGAAGAGTGAGTACTTTCGGTTATTACATCTTCAGATAACTTGGCTTTTAAACAGACTTTAGGGGCTGAAACAAAAGCCTCTATTACTTGGCTATTGTTTCCTATCCAGAGGTTAGGTTTCCAGGATATAGCAAGGGTCCGAATAGCATTCAGAGACGTGTAAGGTATGCGTAACCTGGAAGGCACAAGACCTTAATTAAGTTCCAGAGAGAGACCAGGTGTTCATAGACGAAGAGGCGAACAGAGGGGTCAAGTTTCCAGGAACAAGCCAGGGTTCAAGTTTCAAGAAAGGAATACAAATTCAAGTCCTCAGACGAGAGTTAGTGATGAAGCATCATGAACCGAACAAGAGTTCCAGTTTCCAGAAAGGATCAAGAGTTCCAGTTTCCAGAAAGGATCAAGAGTTCCGGTTTCCAGAAAGGATCAAGAGTTTCAGTTTCCAGATAGGAGGAAGAGGGTAGATCTCTGGACACGAGGGAGGACTCAAGCTTCAAGAAATTAGCAATCAGGAGTTCAAGCATCCAGAACCACCAGGAGTTCAATAAACCTCTACGACGCGAGCAAGAGTTCGAATTTCTATATACGAGCGAGCGAAAAGCTTCATTGTCCAGATAGCAAGTAGAGTTCAACACATCTCCAGACATGAGAGAGACTTCGAGGTTCAGAAAACTAACGAACAAGACTTCGAGTCTCCAGAAACGACCAAGAGTTCAACGCATTTCCAGACACGAAAAAGAGAGAGAGTTCAACGAATCTTAGATATGAACGAGAGTTCAGGTGTTGAACTATCAAGCAAGAGTTCCATTATCCGGAAATGAGAAAGAGTTCAATGAATCTCTCAACACGAGAAAGCGTTCACGTGTCAAGAGACTTAAAAGCGAGATCTCAAGCATCCAGGAAACAAACGAGAGGTCACATTCTGCTGAAATAAGCAAGAACAGAGACGAAGCGGAGGAGGAGGAGGAGCAGCAGGAGGAGGAGGAGAGGTTAACATGCCTCGAGAGGGAGCCAGGCTCATGGAGGCAGCAATGGCTTAAAGGATCCATCAGTCAAGACGTCAGCTCAGTGTCAGCCCACGCTTGGTTCACCTCCCCAATTCCCCCCCTCCCCCCCCCCCCCCCCACACACACACACACACACACACACACACACACACAAACACAGAGAGCACGCTGGTTTACGTCCTTCTTCCACGCGCCTCCACCGTTAACCGCCTCTTTCTTTCCCCTTTCCTCCCGTCTCTGTTCTGGTCTTCGTCTAATGTGACCTTCCTTTACTCTCTTCCTTTTTGAGCCAGTCCTTTTTTCTTTTAATATGATTTGTTCGAGTTTGTATCTAGGTTAGGCGCCGGTCGCCTTACGCACTCCTTGTGTGTGTCATAGAATCTGTTCGTTGAGAGAGAGAGAGAGAGAGAGAGAGAGAGAGAGAGACAGACAGAGAGAGAGAGAGAGAGAGAGAGAGAGAGAGAGAGAGAGAGAGAGAGAAAGAGAGACTTTGCTGCTCTGCTATCCTTATCCTTTACTGTTTTGTAGCGTTAAGGCCGGACCACTTCGCTTGGACCATGGGGGTCTCTGTGGTTCGTGTATCTACATAAGTCTCTCTCTCTCTCTCTCTCTCTCTCTCTCTCTCTCTCTCTCTGAGCTCACTTCCCCCGTTAGCTCTAGACCTGTGCAAAATGACACAACGGACAACCAGCTACGAATTCAACAATGCCAAAACGTAATTTTCTACTCATAATTTCTTACGATTGCATTTCTACTCATAATTCTATTTCAACAGAAACAGCAATTTAACCCTGGAATTACACAGAATTGCTGCGCATAATACTGTATGTATATCTTCTAGTTTATCTTAGAAACCCGACGTAAAGAGCGATCATTTCTCTGCTTCCCAGTTGCTAGAGGGGGGACGTTCTGTGCTGTGGATCTGCACACACACACACACACCGCTGGTCACTGTCTGTATCTTTGTCTCTCTCAATGTTTTTACGAGACACGATCATCCCGAATATCTTAGGCAGCCAATTCTTCTTTTCTTTCCCTCTATGTTAACAAGATCCTGTTGTGATGAGTGGGGATTTAATTACTCTATTCCTAATTATCTCTGTTTTCTAAGACCTTCCCATTTCATCTCATTGTTGTTGGAGCTAGAGTGTCTTCCACTGTGAAAACACTTTTGGGGTTTTGAATCAGTTCCTCTCGATAAAGGCCAACGTGATTCATATTCTTGTGGTTAGTTAGTCTATAACCAAAGGGAGTCCCATTTGCATCTATATCCACAGGGAGCCCCATTTGCACCCATATCCGTAGGGAGCCCCATTTGCACCCATATCCATAGGGAGCCCCATTTGCACCTATATCTATAGGGAGCCCCATTTGCACCTATATCCACAGGGAGCCCCATTTGCACCTATATCCACAGGGAGCCCCATTTGCACCCTATATCCGTAGGGAGCCCCATTTGCACCTATATCTATAGGGAGCCCCATTTGCACCTATATCCACAGGGAGCCCCATTTGCACCCATATCCACAGGGAGCCCCATTTGCACCCATATCCACAGGGAGCCCCATTTGCACCTATATCCACAGGGAGCCCCATTTGCACCTATATCCACAGGGAGCCCCATTTGCACCTATATCCACAGGGAGCCCCATTTGCACCCTATATCCACAGGGAGCCCCATTTGCACCTATATCACGAGGGAGCCCCATTTGCACCATATCCACAGGGAGCCCATTTCACTATAACCACAGGGAGCCCCATTTGCACCTATATCCACAGGGAGCCCCATTTGCACCTATATCCACAGGGAGCCCCATTTGCACCTATATCCACAGGGAGCCCCATTTGCACCTATATCCGACAGGGAGCCCCATTTGCACCTATATCCACAGGGAGCCCCATTTGCACCTATATCCGTAGGGAGCCCCATTTGCACCTATATCCACAGGGAGCCCCATTTGCACCTATATCCACAGGGAGCCCCATTTGCACCTATATCCACAGGGAGCCCCATTTGCACCTATATCCACAGGGAGCCCCATTTGCACCCTATCCCTAGGGAGCCCCATTTGCACCTATATGCGTAGGAAGCCCCATTTATACCAACTGAGTGCTGCTTGTATAACCACACGAGGATTGCTCATTACCTATATCTCTTATGGAATTATTTTACCATCTTCTGTTTCTTTTGCTTCCTGTACACTCTCCCACATTTGAATGCTGGGTCAACAAGCACCCTTCAGTGCTCATATCAATCCATCCTAATGTCGCTTTCTTTTTTCGTATACATTATCTTGCTTTCGTCTCAAATGGCCATGGTTGAGGCATGATTTTTTTCTCCTTTGCCATTTTGGCCACTTTCAAAAAACATATACGCTGGCCAGAAAGTAATGCAGCATTAAGGTCTGGTGACTTCGTAGAGACAAAAGATGTTAAATCAAATGAAATTAAGATAAAAAACGTTAATAGTGATGACGTAACGTTGAGTGATGACGTAACAACGTTGATAGTGATGACGTAATAGCGTTGACAGTGATGACGTAACAACGTTAATAGTGATGACGTAACAACGTTAATCGTGATGACGTAACAACGTTGATAGTGATGTCGTAACCTCGTAATAGTGATGACGTAACGACGTTGATAGTGATGACGTAACAACTTTAATAGTGATGACGTAACATCGTTATTTGTCGTGACGTACCAATGTTATTTGTGGTGTCGTAACAACGACATTTGTCGTGACGCAACAACGTTATTTGTAGTGACGTAACAACGTTATCAGTGGTGACATACCAACGTTATTTGTCGTGACATACCAACGTTATTTGTCGTGACGCAACAACATTACTTGTCGTGACGTACTAACGTTATTTGTCGTGACGTACTAACGTTATTTGTCGTGACGTAACAACATTACTTGTCGTGACGTACTAACGTTATTTGTCGTGACGTAACAACATTACTTGTCGTGACGTAACAACGTTATTTGTACTGACGCAACCAGTTTCTGTAGAACAACCAACTCCTAACAAAGACACAAGATAAATGTGTTTGTTAACCAAGAGCGGAGGATATTCTCTTATCTTTTTTTGTTCAGGAACGTAATGAAGACGCAAATATTGCATGAGAATCCCATATTACGAAACCGAGGAAAATGTAAAGCGTCTTATCTCTGTCCTTATTTCTTTTCAGGGTAAGATTACGCTTCGCTCCTCAGGAAATATCTGGCTTCGAATTTTTCCCCCCTTGGCTGTAAATAATTCTGGATGACGGTACTGGGTCTACAGGAACACGAAATGTGTGTGTGTGTGTGTGTGTGTGTGTGTGTGTGTGTGTGTGTGTGTGTGTGTGTGTAACAAAGCTCTGAGAGTCATTATCAGGAAGTCTGAAGAAAGAAACCTGGGTGTTCTGGCTCTGAGTGAAACAAAGCTTAACTGTAAAGAGGAAGAATGGCTTGGGAATATCTGAGGAGTATAGTCTAGGGTTGGTGAGAGGACAAGAACTAAGGAATGAGTCGTACTACACCTGAAGCCGAAGTTGTGGGAGTGTGTGAAAGATGGTTGCAGAGGTTTTCGGTGATGAGGAAATACCATGGGTGAGAAGAGAGTGGTAAGAGTAAGTGATCTTGGAAAAAGAAACTTGTGTGAAGAAATACTAGGAGAGATTGAGTGAAGAATGGAAAAAGGTGAGAGCAAACGAAGCATGGGGAATGGGAAAGGAATGGGAGGTATTTCGGAAAGCAGTGCTGGCATGTGTGAACTAAACATGTGGCATGCGTAAAAAGGAGATGGAGTGAGGGCAGACTAGAAAGGGTCGCAAGTGATGGGACGAAGAAGTTGCAAGTCAAAGAGAAAAGAGATGTATATCAGGAGGTGTAGGGGTTGAAAAAGAGGGCAAATGAGAGTTGGGGTGAACAAGCAACCATCAGTAAGCTTTAAGGAGAACAAGATGTTTTGGAAGACGGTTAACAATGTAAAAAAAAATACCAATGGAAACATCAGTAAAGGGAGGCAGATGGGGAAATGGTAACAGACAGTGATGAGGTGAAGAGAAGGTAGAGTGAGAATTTTGAAGGACTGTTGAATGTATTTGATGATAGGGTGGCAGATGTAGTGCGTTTGAGTCGGGTGTTATGCAAAGTGAGAGGGACATGGAGAGTGGTTTGGTGAAGAGGAAAGAGGTGGTGGGAGCCTTACGTAAGATGATCTGGCAATGGAAAGTATATATATATATATATATATATATACACCCAGAGGTAAAGGAGAAGGAACTCTCCTTCCGCATTCCCTGTGTGTTGTAGATGGCGACTTAAGAGGGCGGGAGCAGGGGTCTTGGATGGAGGTATTCAGTTGCCGGTGCCGTCTCACCTAACACACACACACACACACACACACACATATCCTTAAGATACAGACAACGGAGAAATGGAAGTGTGTGTGTGTGCGTGTGTGTGTGTGTGTGTGTGTGTGTGTGTGTGTTCGTGTTGGGGGATGTACGTTATTCCTTGCGCGAGGCCGCCTGCATGTTCAATATTGCCACCAACAGCATCTAATTTATAGTGCACCAAGTGCTTATAACATCAGCTACAAAGCTGCCAGCCCACCAACCAACAATGTACTTCACATCTGAACGCTACGGAACCAGTCTTTACATATGCTTTTCCCACTACGTAAACTCGCTTCCAATAATTTTCCTAGTCTCGTGGAAATTACTGAACGTGGACTGATCGAGCCATGTATTCTATAAGTCAAGATTTATATAATGTCGATATTACTGTTATAACAGAGCAGCAATCAGTGCTGGCGTGTGGTGGACTTAACACTGTCATATTGACTTACAGGGAGGCGAAACGGGTGTTCCGTTTGCAGAGTGGAAGAGTGTGTGTTATTTGCCAAATGTCTAAAGTTATTTGATTCAATGAGTACCAGAACTGTATCTTCACGTCTTCTGATAAAATGCAGCTGGTTATCTCATCTCTTTATATA
Organism: Panulirus ornatus; assembly: GCF_036320965.1. Lineage (NCBI taxonomy): Eukaryota > Metazoa > Arthropoda > Malacostraca > Decapoda > Palinuridae > Panulirus > Panulirus ornatus. The sequence goes on from NC_092227.1 coordinate 83,780,189, forward strand.
TACTTAAGGGATCACAACTGAGCGCGTGATCAAGTATATTCCCATGGGTCGACAGACAGTCACTTGTTTACCAAATGGCGTCCAGGCTACGTCACTTCGTTGTGTATCAGTTGATACGACAGTCAATATTCCATCGGTTCCTGGAGAAGAACTTCTTCATACCGTAACACATAGTATGAAGAATTGTTTTTCTTTCAGACAGGAGACGACCTGAAAGCACTGCATCTCGGATGAACCCGAAGTTCTTTGATAATCCTATGGTCTCCCCGGTTTACTTAACTTCCAAGAACACCCTAAGAACATCCCATTGGCATATAAGAATGAGTCGACGATGATGCTGTGTCGATATCTTGACACCTTTCGTACGAGAGTTTCAAAAGGAATTTACTTTTAATACTTCAGGTACTTTCATGTTATGTACGTACCATGAGATGATATGGATACACGAAATATCTATGCCTACAGAATAAATTTTCACTTCATTATCTAAATAGGGACACCTTTATTAGCTGCTGAAACACAGGTTGTATCTACAAATGCTGATTCGCGAGTCGGGGAGCGAAGGTGATGGCTGAGACATTTCAGATTTATCACTTCATATCCAAAACATCATCTGTCGATCAGTTTAATAATACGGTAAAATGATAATGAATATCAAGTTCTGTTCTCATTCAGTTATGCATCAGAACTGTAGTGCGCTGATGTGGTACAGTTTCGCCAGATTTTAGGTGAACCAAACGGTGTATATGATCATAAACCGATGTATATCAGAGAGGTCTTAGCAGCCTCTATATAGAGAGGACTTGTACGAGTTCATACGGTCCTCTTTTCACTGTATAACGTCAGTGATCCAATGTGCCTGGCGTATACCATTCAACAGAACTCTTACAACTCAGAACATGTTGGCTATACTGGCCAGCCAACTTGTCTGCCATATAGGCACCAGAATGTACAGGGGTGACGAAGGTACAAAAGGTAGTACCAGTGTGCAAAGCATGTGGGTCAAGACGAATATCCAAGGACGAGTTTGGAACAGAACGAAAGAAATCATACGAGTTTGAGGGATCCATAGAGCTCACAGCTGCGCCTTCCTCATATAAGAAAGTGTTTTGGTCTGGAATGGATGAGGTCGAGCGTTCTAAAACAGGCTTATCTCATCTGCCTTGTCTGTGGGTCCACCACAGAGAAGTGGGTCTGGATATCCTATATCTGAGAACCTAGCACAGGTGTTGGCTGAAGAGATGAAATTCAGGGTCGTATTCACCTGTAAGCTTTCCAGACTTTCCAGCAGCACTCCAGACAACACTTCGCTGTAGAGATCGTAGTAGAAGACGAGGAAGCTGGAATGGTGATCTGGAAAGGCAATGGGGGTCCTAGTACCATCACGTTTACCAGGGAATGTGTTTTTGGCTCGTCCCCACTGGAGGTCATCCGAGTTCCAGTGTCGTCTTCCCAAGCGAAGACTTAGTCTAAATAGCTCTTAGGAAGTAGCCTAAACTGCGTAAGATCAAACACCTGTTGAGGAGAGGAAAGAGCATCATGGACCTCTATGGCATTTGCCTCTATCGACCATCGTATACATGAGGCTTCCACGACTCTATCTAAAACGACACTGATACTCCTGGAACTCAATGGCGCTCTGGGGAGAAACCTGTCTTCCGGGGCAACGGCTGAAGCCCCCTGCCAGGGTTGTAGATAAGCCATCCGCCAGCTCGGGGATGGAGGCGATGGTCTCGCTTTGGAAAGTTGGTGAGGGAGGCGGCCAATGATCCCCCAAAGTGTTACACGCGAAAGAGGTTTATTTCATCCAAGAACAAGATTTTCAGTATCTTATATATATATATATATATATATATATATATATATATATATATATATATATATATATATATATATATATACGTATATATGCCCATAATGGCTTCAACGCAGGGAGGAAACTTTACCTTCTATGGTAATGCCTTGGTAATGCTATACTCTAAGAGTGTGAACATGAGTCTCCAACATTATGCCTCAAGCGGTCAATACACACACACAAACACACACACACACGCGCGCGCGCGCGCACTCCAAGTGGAACATACGTAACAGTTTTACGAATACGATGGCGAGTGGAACTTGGACTGTATGTCTCTGAGATATGAATAATATAATCCGGTAAAACGATAAAGATAACTAGGTTTATCTGTTGTAACAATCTTATCTGTTCGATTGATACTACGAAAACCATCATGTAACTCCCTGTTACGTAAACGTGTGTGGGTTCCGATTCCTTAACACGAGGCAAATGGTATAGATGACGCGTCACACATGGATTTGGTGGGTATTGGAATCTACAATCGATGTGCCCAGTGGACGACGAATCATAACACGTAATCAATGTATCATAACCAGAATTCCCCATGTGTCCAGTGGACGACGAATCATAATACGTAATCTATGTCTCATAACCAGAATTCTTTACGTGTCCAGTGGACGATGAATCATAATACGTAATCTATGTCTCATAACCAGAGTTTCTGATGCGTCCAGTGGACGACGAATCATAATACGTAATCTATGTATCATAACCAAAATTCCTCATGTGTCCAGTATCCCCCTGTTATTGACGTGTTTTTGCGAGAAGCTTTTTCATTTTTTTCTATTATGATACATGTGAACCGTTGAGGCCACAATACGTCACGGTGACCAGGGTTGTGAACTGAGCTGGGCGCATATATACACCTCAGTGTGTGTGGTCCATTTCCCTGATGATGGTGGTTGGTTCAATGAATTGAAACGTACGTGGGAACCAAGTGGTTCTAGTTGTCTCAAGTGTTTTGGTCCACCTTTACCAGGTCATATCTATCAATCGATCTATCTGTCTCTATCTATCTATCTATATATCTATATAGATAGATAGATAGATATAGGTAGATAGATGTATATGTATAAGACATTACCTTTGTACTCGCGTGTGTGTGTGTGTGTGTGTGTGTGTGTGTGTGTGTGTGTGTGTGTGTGTGTGTGTCGCACATCCTTGTAATCGTATTCCATGACTTGATCATGTATCCACAATACCCTTTCATGAGAACTGATATCTTTCTCACCGAAATACATTTTCGAAGACATCACGAATGAAGAATGGACATTAAGGAAGCACCTCTTCATATATACATGGCCAGACGACGCGATATTGTCAAACGTGTTCGTATGCAAACACTGGCCAAGCTTTTCTATTGCAGTATTACTGTCCAGGAGTCAAACAATTGTGCCGCTCCGGGATATTGCATGTCCTGGCTTAAATAAACGCAGCATCAATGGACACACACTATTGGGGGAGGAAAAAAACGAAAACAAAAATCTATTTACGTTTCAACTGGTCTCTGCTACTCTCTTTCTCTCTCCCTCTCTCGACTCACTGCTTCACCCACACTCCGGCTACTGGCTTTCGGTCCACATGCATACAAACCCTCCTCATATATATATAGCAACACATCAATCACGTGACCCCACCCTCGCTCTTCATACTTCTATATGTTCCTGCGGTGAGCGCTACGAGCTAGCCCTGCTCTTTGGCACTGGTGTTAGCAATTATCAGTACTCTTTCTCTAATATAACTTAGGCATAAATCCAATATATATATGCACGAGGAATGAAGTAAATAAAGATAAACGGATAGAGTTTACAAGTGCTTGTAATGCGTGATGTAGCAACGCTGAGAAATTGACCTCACACAAGTCGTAATCTCGTTGGCAAAACACTTCCATCATTCCGCAGCAAATTTGGAGCAGATGTAGCATTTTCTGCTTGTGCAATGCATCACTTTCTACAACGACGACCTTCTTCGAGAATTGTGTTGTACCTTACACCAGGGGGTAACTAAATCTCCGAAGAGATGTGGAAGGCAACGTTATTTAATGGACGTGTTTGTGAAGGTATTTGAGCCCATTGTCTTCCAAGTGATATCGTTATCAGACAGACGTAAGGTCTCTGCTTAATCTTCATCATCCATTCACCACGAACGAGGCACTAGCACCAGAAACACACGAAGAAAACGGCCTCATTCGCTCACATCCACTTCCTAACTGTCGTGTTTGATACAGTGACGTGGTTCATGGTAGGGTAAACCTGACGCGGAGGGATGTCTCGTGCATGAGCAGTGGATGGTGTGGTGTGACGTCAAAGGCCTTAGGGAATGAGGGAGACAAAAGGCGCCGTGTCTCTAGGCCCTTTTATGCGTCCTCAGGGGGTCAAAAAGTGACAGTTGGGACCCCATGTCGCTCTGTCTATTGGTGGAGACATCCCCGCTACGCTCAGCCGAGACCAAGTGCTCTGTATGGTGAGGGGTAACGTAAGCACAACCTGTCAGCGACGCTCTGAGTTGCCCAGGTGACCCTCCCAAACCTACCCTCCGACAAAGCGTGTGTGAGAGTTCGTCAGGCAGCGAACAAGATCCCGTCGACTTCGCGCTCCACCACCCTACGTGTCTGGCCACTATTACTAGCCTTCAGCAGACTCACTGTGATGCATCTCTCTTGTGTTTTTTTGAGTTATGCTTTTGCTGAGGATCAACGTGGCCTAGCAATGGTGCGTCGACGAGTGACCAGGTCGTCCCCAAGTTGAAGATACAGAGAGGTTGCCTAGCTGAGCACCTGCCACCTCCCTCGCTGCGTGGTCATTACCTTCATATGCGCTGAGCGCCCAGTTGATCCTCTGGTGTGAGGTGATCACGGGTGATCCCAGCAGCCGTGACATCATCTTTTTCTTCAACAGCTGGAGAGGAGTCTTTCCCTCAACTCCTGCATCTGCTGAAACCCGTCCCATCCTTTGGTATTACATTACGAAGTCATGCTGAAGTCTTGCATGCTTCATATCCCACGTGCACGTCATGCAAGGGTCATACATGGATAGGGTTGAGACAACACAGCGAATGAGATTTTGGTCTTTTAGTAAACATGAATAGTAGAGTATCCAAACTGGTGGCGTAAAGTGATCTTTGGATATTCAGATGCCAAGTGCGTCTTTGCAACAACAAACCTTAGAGGTGTTTAACCCGTGGAGTTAATATGACCCAGCTACCACGAGCGCGCACGTCGTGCTCAACATCTTGAAATCTAGACACACCTAAGGAGCAATTACATTACAAGCGTTTGGCATGTTCAGTATCTACTGTTTACATGAATGTGGCGTTATGAATGACCAGTCCCGTCTGTCATAGTTTCTGAAATACATGACATACGACTGTGAATATATGCATTGAAATGATGTACACATCTTTCTCTCAAACCCTGTTTCCCACAATTGTCTGGGGAATCCAGGCAAATCAGACTTGATATATAACAACCCATAAAAAGGGAAAGAAATATGATCTAGATTATGAACCATTGAAGGTACCATGTTTAACCTAACGTTAGTTGAGCAAGCTCGTGTACGGCACTCTCCATGGAGAGAAGTCATCTGAGGCGGAAGGATCATGTGAGGAGGAGGAGAAGGAGGAGGAGGAGGTTATACCCGGAGAGGTGGGGTACTTAGTGTTGTTTGTACGATCCGCTGATGGTGGGTAAAAGACGTGCAAGAACACCTCTCAGCAGGTGGGCGGATGGAGTGATGAGGGGTGACGAGTGATGGAAGACATTGAAAAAAACATTGACGCATCAGAACAGATTTAACCCAGTAGGGTAAGGTCTTGGAGAAGATTATATAAGGAAGGGATTGCGGAGTGGTGTATGGTGGGGTGAGAACTGAGAGAGGGATTATGTTAGCGGAGACTGGGAAGGAGTATAGTAGTGTCGGAATGGAAGTATGTTAGCTGGGAACTGAAAGGGAGCCCACACACTTGAGGCTGAGGAGGAGTAATATCGGCACAGACTGAGATAATGTGGAACAGGAACTGAGAGGGAGCATGTAGGGTGGTGACTGAGTATGTGAATCAGGGACTTTGTGGGAGCGTACAATTACGGGGGTGAGGGGGGTAAGTGAGGGTGTACGTTTGAGGGGAAATGAATGAGTACGTAAAGTGGGAGCTGAGAGGAAACGATTATGTGGAATGGGAACTGAGATGAAGTACGTGGGATGGGAACTCAGAAAGAGTGTGTGGGATAGGGACCGTAAAAGAGCATGTTGGATAGGGACAGAGAGAGAGAGAGAGAGAGAGAGAGAGAGAGAGAGAGAGAGAAGAGAGTGTTTAACATTACAATATGCAACGAGGCTTGGCAGAAGGGCTTTACCTGGCAGAGAACTGACTACAGGCAGAACTGTGAAGTAAATGAAATAAAAGACGTAAATATTGAACAACACTACGAAAAAAAGAAGGGAAAATGATGCTATATGTATGGTAAAAAGGAAGAAGGGATAAGTTTTGAATCTCTGACGAACTGGTCTACAGGACAGAGTTAGCTCGACAATATAGAGGTTCCATGTATATGAAGTGTAAAATTCGTGTCATTTTTCGAACATAATGTAAATGAAAGAGTCAAAGCTCCACCTATTGTAGGGCAAGGATATGTAACTTGCCGCGATATGTAATGTTATTTATTACATCTGTTAAGTATCCATGCTGTGCTCTCTCACTGCCCAAACCATAGCACCTGGAGGCTCCATATTTTCGGGTGTTTGCACTTCAGAATGTGGGCAAGATATTGACCTAGAGTGCACTGCCACTGAAAGCTGTTTTGAAGCCACCAAAGGCAGCTTTTTTCATCTGGTTTTTCCTTTGAATTAATGAGTATCGAGTTCCCTTTAGAGTATTCAGTTCCCTATAATGTTCAGCTTTGCTGTGAATATCATCAGTAAACCACAGGGCTAAACCACTGGAGGGTTTTGGTCGAAATTTGGATAGTCTATGTCATTCCTGTGGACAGCTGTGTGTTGGATGTTCAAAAGTTGGCCAAAACAAAAGTCTGCTTTGATTTTCACCTCAAGTTAAAAACTAAAAAAAAGGAAAAAAAAAACTATAAAAAGGCTGCTATTGTTCACAATTAAATTTGAATTTACAGCAATTAAATTTGGATTTACAAAATGTTAAGATGTGTATCATTAGCATCCAGTGACTTAGTGTTTAAACTAAAACTCTTTTGCTTTTTTTTCAAATTGATAAAATACCAATTTTATGAAAGCCATTCCCCTCTCCTATGGCCAGACCCCTACATGGTTCAGACCCCACATGGCCACACCCTACATGGCCAGACCCCTACATGGCCACACCCTTACTTGGTTGCACGCCATATGGCTTCACCCTGCGTTAATTACCCTTAATTATCCCTGGATGTTCAGGAGTTCTTTGTGTCAGTCTTATCATTTGCTAAGATACTGCCTGGGTCTAATCCTAGATGTCTGTGAAATCTCGTCTATACATCTTAATAGGAGAAATACTACTTGAAATGTCTTCTTTCTACCATAAGAAACAAAACTGATCATTTCAATTGGATGGGTAAAGTACATTAGAATCTCTAGTGTGGTTTCAGAAACCTTAAGGATATAATAGAGAAAAGAAAGATACTGAAAGACTTCTTTGATATCTAAATCTTCTTACATGTATATCAGCTTATAACTGTTATCCAGTCATATGGAACTGACTTTCAATCCGAAGCTCCATTAGAGATATATATATATATATATATATATATATATATATATATATATATATATATATATATATATATATATATATATATATATATATGTGTGTGTGTGTGTGTGTGTGTGTATTTCAAGAGTTGGGTAAGGTGATGTGTTCAGCGACGTAAATAGACGACTTTCATCTTACGACTGTATCGCATCTGTTGAATGACATATTAAAAAGGAAAAATCTTGAACTCTATGTATAAACGCATTAGCTCCAACGATGACCGTATGAGACATAGCAAGGCTTGCTCTGTGCTGGAACTGACCCTCATTTTTAAGTCGACCAACCACATCATCACCATGACTTCATGTTCATTATCTAATGAAATTATACTTGAAACACTTAATTGATATGTGGCTATTGTGGTGGCAGGTTTTTTTTTCTTTTTTAATTAAATGCCAATCACGCTAAGCAAATCGGAGCTTATATCCTCACGGAAATGACCTGCTAACCACACCAGCTCACACACAGATGTGGGGTTTCCTGATCATTGTACAGACAGACGAACCAGTTCCATCATAGTTTCCCCTCTCAAAAAACACGGTGGTTATATATATATATGTATGTATATATATATATATATATATATATATATATATATATATATATATATATATATATATATATATATATATATGTCCTATCTTCTTCTCTATGCCCACAAGTAGAGATACCGCAACTGTGCGCAAGCATCATTATGATATTGGTGAACATATGCAGAGGTTAGACTTCAAAAGGAAAATGGAAAATTGATAGCAATCAGGTTCTGGGTTATGTTATCAATCCTCCAGATCCCTGAAGGCTTGACGAATGTGAGTGAAACTTTGTAGTTTTGGGATAAGAATGGTCGTCGCTGCCATAGCTGTTGCTATAGCTGCTATTGTCATAGATGTTGTCATAGCTATTCCTGTTATAGCTGTAGCCATATTCATTACTAGATGGTGTTAAAGCTATTCCTGCCATAGGTTCCGCCAAAGCTATCTCTGTCCCAGCTTCTGCCATGTCAATTACTATCATAGCTGCTGTTAAAGCTGTTCCTGCTATAGCTACTGCTATATCTATCACTGCCATAGCCGTTACTACTGAAGCTACTGACATATCTTATCACTACTCCCATAGTAGGTGAGACAGTTAGTCCACTTGACCGTCTCCTACATGTGTTTGAGTGGCAGCCAGACTGATCTACCCAAATGACAACTTGTAACTAAACTCATTCAAAATGGGGAGGAGGGAAAAGAAGCAGACATGGACTCATATATTCCATGAGTAATGTGAATCCGTGGAGGTTCATCCGTGTCAGAAGGCGAAGTGTGAGGAGGTATGAGGTGAGGAGCGGGGTACCATTATGAGGAATGAGGGGGAGGTGTGAGGAGATGGTGTGGCTGGCACCTAGATCAATACTGGAGGACCTTGGGAGGCGGTGGTTCACCCACCACCATCCCAGGCCGCCTGTGTGTGTGGCTCCTGTTGACACAACCTTCCACACCGTCTACCTCCTCCCCCGCCCGTGCCACGCCTCACCTTGATCTCCCGTGCCACGCCTCGCCTTCATTTCCCGTGCCACGCCTGACCTTGATCTCCCGTGCCACGCCTCGCCTTCATCTCCCGTGCCACGCCTCACCTTCATCTCCCGTGCCACGCCTCGCTTTTTCCCCACTAGCATTCGACTCGTGTGGGAAACTTTTATTCTTCGAGGGAAATCCTCTGCCATTCGAGGGTATAGCGAAGTTAGCGTCAGTCAGAATCTATCGGAATCAATCGATCAAAATAGATCAGAAAGTCGCTGGCGTGTGTGTGTGTGTGTGTGTGTGTGTGTGTGTGTGTGTGTGTGTGTGTGTTGGGTATGACTGACTGGTGTCGTGTATGGAGGTTATTATGGCTTGACTTAAGACATCATAGAGGACACTGGTAGAATATATTAACTTCTAATATCAACCTACATGACAGAGTCGAAGGCACAACCTCGAGTTGAGAGATAAAAGAAGAAAGAAAACGAGAACATAGAATGAAGAAATTAATCAGGGGTTCCACAGGTGTTTGCCACACCTGACCCTTAAAGAATGAGAGGCCACAGGGTGAGGGAGGGAGGAGGCCACAGGGTGAGGGAGGGAGGAGGCCACAGGGTGAGGGAGGGAGGAGGCTACAGGGTGAGGGAGGGAGGAGGCTACAGGGTGAGGGAGGGAGGAGGCTACAGGGTGAGGGAGGGAGGAGGCTACAGGGTGAGGGAGGGAGGAGGCTACAGGGTGAGGGAGGGAGGAGGCTACAGGGTGAGGGAGGGATGAGGCTACAGGGTGAGGGAGGGAGGAGGCTATAGGGTGAGGGAGGGAGGAGGCTACAGGGTGAGGGAGGGAGGAGGCTACAGGGTGAGGGAGGGAGGAGGCTACAGGGTGAGGGAGGGAGGAGGCTACAGGGTGAGGGAGGGAGGAGGCTACAGGGTGAGGGAGGGAGGAGGCTACAGGGTGAGGGAGGGAAGAGGCTACAAGGTGAGGGAGGGAGGAGGCTACAAGGTGAGGGAGGGAGGAGGCTACAAGGTGAGGGAGGGAGGAGGCTACAGGGTGAGGGAGGGATGAGGCTACAGGGTGAGGGAGGGAGGAGGCTACAGGGTGAGGGAGGGAGGAGGCTACAGGGTGAGGGAGGGAAGAGGCTACAGGGTGAGGGAGGGAGGAGGCTACAGGGTGAGGGAGGGAGGAGGCTACAGGGTGAGGGAGGGAGGAGGCTACAGGGTGAGGGAGGGAGGAGGCTACAGGGTGAGGGAGGGAGGAGGCTACAGGGTGAGGGAGGGAAGAGGCTACAAGGTGAGGGAGGGAGGAGGCTACAAGGTGAGGGAGGGAGGAGGCTACAAGGTGAGGGAGGGAGGAGGCTACAGGGTGAGGGAGGGAAGACGAAAGAAGGGAGAGAATTCCCACAGCTTCGATGCTCAACGACGGAAAAACAATGGGATGGAAACATAACGGTCAATCCTCGTGTAATGCTTGTCTTCACATATCAACAAGTCAACCAAGGGCCTTTTGCAACTCTAGGAACTGGAGGGATAGTAAAGCAGGAATTTTCTAATAACAGATTAAATCATGTTCGGACCTGAGACTACATATTATAGCATATCCCACGAAATGACTTGTAAAGCAGGTCTTAAATGATGATGGTAAAGGACTAACCACGCGAGTGCTGGAGTATCATGCATAATGGAATCGTTTATCATGCAACTGTTATCCAGATCAACGCGTTAGGTAAAGCAGATCTCTCAGACTTGAATATCTCTTGTGTCTCCCCTGATGTTGTGATTATTACACGAAACTGCACTTGGGAACTTATCGTGTTTCATTTCCCCGTGGCTGATTCATGTGAGAAACTGCAGAAGCTGGTGACTGAGATTGGTAAAGTGTGTGAAAGAAGAAAGTTAAGAGTAAATGTGAATAAGAGCAAGGTTATTATGTACAGTAGGGTTGAGGGTCAAGTCAACTGGGAGGCGAGTTTGAATGGAGAAAAACTGGAGGAAGTGAAGTGTTTTAGATATCTGGGTGTAGATCTGGCAGCGGATGGAACCATGGAAGCGGAAGTGGATCATAGGGTGGGGGAGGGGGCGAAAATTCTGGGAGCCTTGAAGAATGTGTGGAAGTCGAGAACATTATCTCGGAAAGCAAAAATGGGTATGTTTGAAGGAATAGTGGTTCCAACAATGTTGCATGGTTGCGAAGCGTGGGCTATGGATAGAGTTGTGCGCAGGAGGATGGATGTGCTGGAAATGAGATGTTTGAGGACAATGTGTGGTGTGAGGTGGTTTGATCGAGTAAGTAACGTAAGGGTAAGAGAGATGTGTGGAAATAAAAAGAGCGTGGTTGAGAGAGAAGAAGAGGGTGTTTTGAAATGGTTTGGGCACATGGAGAGAATGAATGAGGAAAGAATGACCAAGAGGATATATGTGTCGGAGGTGGAGGGAACGAGGAGAAGAGGGAGACCAAATTGGAGGTGGAAAGATGGAGTGAAAAAGATTTTGTGTGATCGGGGCCTGAACATGCAGGAGGGTGAAAGGAGGGCAAGGGATAGAGTGAATTGGAGCGATGTGGTATACCGGGGTTGACGTGCTGTCAGTGGATTGAATCAAGGCATGTGAAGCGTCTGGGGTAAACCATGGAAAGCTGTGTAGGTATGTATATTTGCGTGTGTGGACGTATGTATATACATGTGTATGGGGGTGGGTTGGGCCATTTCTTTCGTCTGTTTCCTTGCGCTACCTCGCAAACGCGGGAGACAGCGACAAAGCAAGAAAAAAAAAAAAAAAAAAAAATATATATATATATATATATATATATATATATATATATATATATAGGGACAAAAAATGAAAAAATATGTAGCCATGATATTCTTCCTTCATTACACCCGTCCTGACAACGACTCACAACAGCTTCCAGTTCGAATCCCAAAATAGGTGAGTTGGGTCGTTAGCTGGACTTTAAGCCTATCAGCTAATAGGGTCATTAATGCCGTCATCGTCAAGGCGTAATCACCAGTCGAATAAGCTCAGACACCTCCTTCAAGTGCTCAAGATAATTCAACGACCAATACACGCCCTTACTAAAAGACATGAGTTAGCTTATCAGTCCATCATAGATCTCAGAGATTTATGATGGGATGAGGTATAAATTTTTTGCAACCTTCTCGTCAAAAGAATTTTTGAATATTTCAATGAAAAAAAGCTGATGTCTTACGATGCGAAGGTGCGCATTTGAGATACAATGAAACAGGCTATGAATGAGTGAGATAGCGTTTCCCGACCGTGAAGCATTCACGGGCCGCCCAGGGTCGAGTGTATAGGTTCGAATCCTGGTTGTTGCGGCAGTCGGTCCACAGTCAACCTAGCTGTTTATCTATCCATTGGGGCTGGCCGATGAAATGGTTACCTGGCTCAGGCTAGGATATATATATATATATATATATATATATATATATATATAGAGAGAGAGAGAGAGAGAGAGAGAGAGAGAGAGAGAGAGAGAGAGAGAGAGAGAGAGAGAGAGAGAGTGTGTTAATGGGATGGCACTTGATTAGGGGCCTCAGTTGCCCGTGCCGTCTCTGCTAACGTAGAAAAAAGAATAGAATCATGATCGTTCACATGCTCGACGTAGTACGAAATACATTCATTTTAGTGCGTGACTTCCTTCTTTAACCTTCCCTTCTGTAGGAGTCGCCGTTTCATCGATGGTAGTCAACTGTCCTATGAAAAAAAAAAAGAATGCCTTTCGTTCTTCGTCTTTTCCCTCCGCTTGAAATGAAAGCTTATCGTAAAGTAAATACCTCCATACCAATGGACCTTGATGACGTGGAGACCCTCTCCATGTTCAATGTACTGCCAAAAAAAAAAAAAGAAAATAAAGAACAAAACCCCACCGGGAGCCATTCATCAGAGAGACTACCCACCTGAGATAAGAAGGTTTCCTTCTGCGCGTGCCAGACACATCCTTGAAAAGAAAAGGTTGAAAAACCTTCTTTGATCTGTCTATGACGAACGTCTTAAAAGGTTTTGCTGACCCAGACGTTCTTGCGCGCCACACATCATCGAAGGCATTTGCCTCCTACAAGGGAGGGATAGGTTCCTGGCGGAGAATACGCATGGTTGCTCGAGGACGCAGATGGCCAGACCCTGTTGGATCCTCAAAGACATGCAGTGAGGGAGTATCTTTTCAGCATCGCTATCTGGGTACGTCGTCGGCTGTGGCACCCGTGTCTGATCATCTATCGAAGCCCCAACATCTGGTTGAGTCTCATTTCCAGACCCTGGAGCATATAAAGGACACGAAGAGATTCCAGGTTGGTGATTCTGCCCATTTTTCGGCTTTGGTGTGGAGGAAAAGGAAAGGAATTCATGTTTGATCTCTGCCAACCTCTGGGTAGGTTGAAAGGCTCCCAGTGCAGGAACTTCGTAGTTCAGCCTTACACAGCTCATTCCTTAAGAAGGATGAAACACAAATGAAGTGACTCGAAGTCCTCCGTCTCTCTCGCATTCAGATTAAGACAGAAGAGCATCGTAGAGAGATAAGCAACAACCAGATCGTCAGGTTTTCCATAAAGTCAAAAGAGTCGATGACCTACCATCACACTATACAGTATTCGACCCAGTTTAAGCAGCTAGTTGAAGATGATTGGATCCTTTTTCGTTGCCAGTACTTATGACATGATTGAGTTTGACTTTTGCCCGCGAGAGAGGCCTTTCTGTTGTGTACTCTTACCCATTCTGTGGGCGGTCGCGCAATAGAGGTCATTGTGCGCACAAAAGGTGCAGAGAATTAGCCTCAATGACTGGAATGCATTATAGGTTACATAGTGAGAAAGGTCTTAACAAGGAGTGGACAGCGATGAAAGCATCATTCCGTAGTTTACATGGCAAGTGAAGTTTACAACAGCCGAGAGCAACAGTGACTGATTGAATTACGTATCAAGATATACATCAAGTAAACTGTTTACATGGATGAAAGTTATTATATGATCAAGTATCCGAAGTAGACCATTGTTATGGATGAGGAGCCTTGTAGCTCGTGTCATTTGGGTTTAATATCCTCTAATTACACCTCCTTGTTCTAGACTACCCTCATATCTTTTGTTCCCGGTTTTTTTTTTTTTTGGCTCTCGTACCCACAGACTTCTTCTAAAGTGGACAAGTTTTTAAGCTGAAAATACTGAGGCTAGAATTATAAAGTTCTTTTTGAAAACGTGACTGTGGGGGGGTCCACAGTTTTTCCCACGACTGCATGAAATTATTGGTTAAATCAATTATCTCTGCGTTGGGCAAAGGGGGTCTCCCGGGGATGGATGTGCTCTTTGGTGCAAATGGAAAGTTTCAAAGTGAGGTCTGTACTATAAGCAGTAGTACAGCTGTAATATGTATTGTTACAAACCACTTATGAGTACAGGGGTGACTGAGGCCCTATTTCTAAAGTTGTATAACCTACGATATCCAATGGATAAGGTAGATTTTTTATTTATCCTATAATCAGACTTAACTGGGTGAAACTTGTCCTAGTAAGAGACAGAAAGAAATCACGCCTAGTATGCATTGGTGAAGAGACAGTGTACGAGACAGACATCACCTCGAGATCTGGTGGGTTTCAAAAAGATGATATCTTCAACTAGAGTATAAACCTACTCTTGTCCCTCTCTGATACCTTTAACTAGAGTATAAACCTATTCTTCTCCCTCTCATAGTAATATTCAGTGTTTATTCAGTGTGAGTGAGGAGTTGTACTTATCCTTATCTACGTTTGGCAACCACAACTATTTGGAAGTAAACAAAAACTCATTTTGAATGACGTAGTTTTCCATCTGAGCCACAGTTATGGATCCAGACTTCAGGTATGTATAAGGAGGTGGCACATCCTAGGAGGAATGAGTTCAGGTAGTTAATTTGACTGTTAACTGTGACCCTCAAACCTACTCTGGCAAGCTCATTCATTGCCTATGAGAGAGAGGGTATGTAAGAGCGATCGAGTGAAAGTGGACAGAGAGAGAGAGAGAGAGAGAGAGAGAGAGAGAGAGAGAGAGAGAGAGAGAGAATGAGTGAAGGTGAGAGACTGATTTCGAGAGAGTGAGAGAGAGTGAAGACGAGTTAGACTGATTTCGAGAGAGTGAGAGAGAGTGAAGACGAGTTAGACTGATTTCGAGAGAGTGAGAGTGGAGTGAAAATGAGTGAGGTAAGAGTGATTGAGAGATGAGGTGTCATCTGCTTGGTGAGAGTGAGAATCGGTGAAGGTGACACAGAGCGTCAGCTGCCGAGTGAACGTGAATATGACGGAGGGGATGACAGACGTGGAGTGAAACGATGCTGTAGGTTAGAGAGGCACCCCAGCAATAGAGCTCCGATGAGCCGGGTGTTGACCATGGGAGAATAAACCCAGGTTAATCTGGCTTCTCCCACACCCACCCTCACCCATCACCCACTGACCTCCATCCACACGAACACAAAGTCATCCTAAAGTCATCTGTTGTCCCTATTCATCTTACCTATCCCAAACACACACACACACACACACACACACACACACACACACACACACAATCATCCCAAGTCATTTGTTGTCTCTATTCACCTTCCCTAATCCTATCCCAACCTTCCCTATCCCTATCCCAACCTCCTACTGTCCTCCCATATATACCACCTGCTAGTCATTCCCTCCCACGTATTCCTCCTTCCTCACCACCACCTCCTTACACACACACACACACACACACACACACACACACACACACACACACACACACACTCCTTGATCCTTATCTGTTTACAGTATCATATATTGTAATATCACCCAACTTCACAGTGATAAACTATCTACCCAAGTCCCTGACGCGCTCACATATTACACACCCCACTTCTCCCCCCACACATATTACACACCCCACTTCCCCCCCCCCACACATATTACACACCCCACTTCTCCCCCCACACATATTACACACCCCACTTCTCCCACACACATATTACACACCCAACTTCTCCCCCCCACACATATTACACACCCCACTTCCCCCCCCCCCCACACATATTACACACCCAACTTCTCCCCCCCCACATATTACACACCCCACTTCTCCCCCCACACATATTACACACCCAACTTCTCCCCCCACACACATATTACACACCCCACTTCCCCCCCCACACATATTACACACCCCACTTCTCCCCCCACACACATATTACACACCCCACTTCCCCCCACACACATATTACACACCCAACTTCTCCCCCCACACATATTACACACCCCACTTCTCCCCCCCACACACATATTACACACCCCACTTCCCCCCACACATATTACACACCTCACTTCTCCCCCCACACACACCTATCTCCTCCAAGACCAAAACCCATCCCTTATCGTCGATCCATATCTGTTTCCAGTATCATACATTCTTCTCGTAACATCACACCACAAAATCTATACGGAGAAAACAGGTTTCCTTTAACACTCGCGTTTTTGAATTTCAGTCATTTGTGATTCGTGACTACAAGATAGAGAAAAAGAAAGAGCCAATAATGTTTTATATGACATAGAATTACGGTGAGGTAACGAAAAAAATTGAACGAAAATACACTACTTAGTGACAGTACGAATAGTAGATATTATATAGTGTACAGTGTTCATCCGGGGTACATTTGTACGCTATATGAACACACTGTGTATCAAATGATCCAGTCGGGTCGTAGATATGATGTCATATGCATACGTCATACGCAAAAAGTACTAAATACATTTGTACGTAAAGTATGAGACGTGTGCTTCAGTGAATACGGTCTTCATTAGGTTTGAACACAGTTTTTCGTTATAGTTTACCGGAACGTCAAGTTAGACACGGAAAATACACTGATTGTCTATACAGTGTGGATATCGCCGTGTTAGAAAATTGTGTATTTCATGATCTGCCTTCTTTGAATACGTTATTATTCACTGAAGAAGATGGGAAACTATTTGCAACTTAATAGAAAACGGAAACGAGGAGAATATCAATGACTTGAAGTAATCTTAGACTTATGTGACACGGAAATTATCTTCTTCGCGGAAACATCTGCGATTGGCGGAAAAAAGAAACATCCATATGAGACATATTCACCACCCACGGAAACACGAAACTCAAAAAAAAAAAATCATCTCTCTCTCTCTCTCTCTCTCTCTCTCTCTCTCTCTCTCTCTCTCTCTCTCTCTCTCTCTCACACACACACACACACACACACACACACACACACACACACACACACACACACACACGTCACCTGTACCTTGATGTGGTAAACAGCGTCTCGTAATCGGTGCCTTTTACCTCATAAGAAACTTCCATCGGGCCGATCGAAAGCCAAAGTTGGTGTTATAAAGTGAGAGACATCGCCTCTGGAGTTAGTGATTTCTACGCGAGATGAAGAACGTTCGTAAACCTCACAGTACAAGTCGTTAAGAAAAAAAAGATAGGGACGAATGAGCTCGTTGGGCAGGTAAACGACCCTCAGACTCGTCTGATTTGGAATGTTATTCGGTTATGAAGTTAAGCTTGTGAAGTTAAGCATATATTCTATTGTTAACAGTTGACGATCTACGAAAACATATGGACGTTGGAAAAAAAAAAAAGAATAGGTAATGCAACCTTCGATGTAGAGTCTGATTATTGAATGTAGATCTGAATACTATATATCATCTATGATTCCATAGACCTTATACAATACCTCTTGTTCCCTTGGAGCTTATACATGACTCCCTTCAGCAACTCTTGTTCCCTTGTAGCTTAATACATAACCTTCAAAATGTATTTATTGTAAACTAAACTAAAATATCTTTATCATTCTCCATTACAGAGATAAATGTAGACATCTTTAATGCCCCATCGCCATACGAGATGTAGTTAGATATAGATAATAGACACAATGATTGCCCGAGCCAAACAATCGCAATTGTATAAGCGCTACAGATGATAGCTGAGAGTCAAAACAGAATCTCGTCATTTTGGGTCTGATCTCGTCAAAAGGCCAGACAGACGGGCACAAGACTCAACTTGAAATCTAATCCGACGTCCCTCGCAATTGGAGATTAAATGAGGACATTCTGATTGCCCTGAGGGGATTTGACTCGTCCACGTAGAATCATATATCTTTTTTATGGAATGGCCAAAGTAACGTATTCATAACACAGAGTGTAAAGGTAAGTTGTGAACCAGCCAGAGTGTGATTGCATGGATGTTCCTAGTTCCTTCAGTGAATGCTATGGGAGATGGAGAAATAGAATGCTGCCAAAAGTTCAATATCTATTGTTGTACTGTTAGTGTAGGGTCCACCTAACGGCAGAAATATGACTTACAGAACGTTTCGTAAAATGAGGCCCAGTCCTCTGTTCTTAACGCTACCTTACTAGCGCGGGAAATGGCGAATAGTATGAAAGATATATATATATATATATATATATATATATATATATATATATATATATATATATATATATATATATATATATATATATACATACATATATATATATATATCCTAGCCTAAGCCAGGTACCCATTTTACCGACCAAACCCTAAAGGTGGTGGATGAACAGCTGGGTGGGCTGTGGACCGACTGCCTCAACCAGGATTCGAACCTATGCCATGTTTGACCTTGAGCGGCGACCCGTGAATGCGTCACGGTCAGGAACGCTAACAGCTACACCACGGAGTTCATTGCTATGAAAACGGTCTTGCTATAAATCCTGTTGTGAACATGTTTAGCGTAAGCTGCTTTCACAGCGGAACAACTTACATGAAGGTCATTAATTCTTGTCTAATGTACTGTATATATCGCTCCTCATGAACAGTTCATAACCACATTGATTCTAGTATGGATTTTCGTCATTATAGTCAGTAACGCTCGCATTTGGTTTACACTGGGAGGAAAACAATGTCTGGTAACAGATAACAAGCTCCCAGTTTTCCTATTAATAATTGTCCCAATCTTCCCCTAATAATTATCCCAATCTTCCCTCTAACGATTGTCCTCATCTCCCCCTAATAATTGTCCCAATCTTCCCCTAATAACTGTCCCAATCTCCCCCAATAATTGTCCCAATCTTCCCCTAATAATTGTCCCAATCTTCCCCTAATAATTGTCCCAATCTTACCCTAATAATTGTCCCAATCTTCCCCAATAATTGTCCCAATCTCCCCCAATAATTGTCCCAATCTTCCCCTAATAATTGTCCCAATCTTCCCCTAATAATTGTCCCAATCTTCCCCTAAAAACTGTCCCAATCTCCCCCTAATAATTGTCCCAATCTTCCTCTAATAAATGTCCCAATCTCCCCCAATAATTTTCCTAATCTCCCCCAATAATTGTCCCAATCTTCCTCTAATAATTGTCCCAATCTCCCCCAATAATTGTCCCAATCTTCCTCTAATAATTGTCCCAATCTTCCCCTAATAATTGTCCCAATCTTCCCCTAATAATTGTCCCAATCTTCCCCTAATAATTGTCCCAATCTCCCCCAATAATTGTCCCAATCTTCCCCTAATAATTGTCCCAATCTCCCCCAATAATTATCCCAATCTTCCCCTAATAATTGTCCCAATCTCCAATAATTGTCCCAATCTCCCCCAATAATTGTCCCAATCTTCTAATAATTATCCCAATCTTCCCCCAGACAGTTGTCCCAATGTCACCTCTGATAATTGTCCCAATCTTCCCTAAATAATTGTCCCCAACCTTCCCCTTATGATTGTCCCAATCTTCCCCCAAAGATTGTCCCAGTCTTCCTCAAATAATTGTCCCAATCTTCCCTCTAATAATTATCCCAATCTTTCCCAAATAATTGTCCCAGTCTTCCCCCAAATATTCATCCCAATCTTCCCTCTAACAATTATCCCAATCTTTCCCAAATAATTGTCCCAACCCAATCTCCCCCCTTATAATTATCCCAATCTTCCCCCTAATAATTTGTGTTGCAGTGAAAAAAAAGAAAGAAAAAGATTCGGTCCAGCCAGTATATAAGATCCAGCCACTATATAATACCCATTTACTGTCCTGTTCATCCATCTATCACATAAAATCCTCACTGCAATCGCTCACTGCTCCAGAGAGATGTTGAACTCTATTGAAAATTCTTTTTTATTCACGTTCCTACGAACTAAGCGACTGAACTATTCTTTTTTATTCACGTTCCTATCTATCTGTCTACCAGTCTATTGAAATGAAATATATCCAGATGAGTCTCTCTTGTGTCTATCAAGCTATTGATAGATTATCATCCCGGTCTCTGTCTATTTAGAGAGTTACTGGGAAAAATATCATTATCTCTCTCTCTCTCTCTCTCTCTCTCTCTCTCTCTCTCTCTCTCTCTCTCTCTCTCTCTGAGCTACTTGGAAATGTCATCCTGCTCTCTCTCTCTCTCTCTCTCTCTCTCTCTCTCTCTCTCTCTCTCTCTCTCTCTCTCTCTGAGCTACTTGGAAATGTCATCCTGCTCTCTCTCTCTCTCTCTCTCTCTCTCTCTCTCTCTCTCTCTCTCTCTCTCTGACACTACCAACCTATTGAAGACTATCATCCTGGTGTCTCTATACAAAAAGATTCTTGAAGTACTTGTCTATTGATCCTTGATGTTGACCCGAAGGTCATCCAAACTTGCCATCCTGCTTCCTTTACATCACATCACACGAACATCTCAGAATGTGAGGGTGGTGGAGGAGGCTTCTGGTGCCACTGAGAACACAGTGAAACAGCGAGCGAACCAGAGAGAGAGAGAGGGAGGGAAGATTTCAGTCGAATCAGGGCATGAAGATGGATAGAGAGAGAGGGAGATGAAGAGTTAGTTAGATAAATAGATAAATAGATAGTAACGTACATACAGATAGACAGACAGAGGATAGGTAGATGACAGATAGATAGATAGACAATTAGACAGACAGGTAGATAGACATAGATAGATAGACAGATAGATAGACAGAAAGACACAAACAGGTGGACAGATAGATACATAAATGGTTAGACAGACAGATAGACAGACAGGTAGATAGATAGATAGATAGAAAGGAAGATGTAAACAGGTGGGCAGATAGATATATAAATGGTTAGACAGGCAGATAGATAGATAGATAGATAGATAAACAGATTACAAGACTGAAAACAAAAACGTTTCCTCAAACGTTTCGTATCCAACGAAGTGGCTCAGGTCCACCAAAATCTATCTATCATTAAGTTGCCATAATTCTAAGAACCCTGCAGGATAGACGGACAGATACCATAGATAACATATCTATTAAATGACCATCACAAATACACATCCGAGAAGTATATGTAGTCATCGCCACATATATAAAGAAATACGTCACAAGAGCAATGTCATACGTGGCCACTTTTGTATAAGAATGAACCACAGCCTAGCTAACGTATACTCAATATTGGGATGGGAGGGCTCCTGCCACTGGCTTGCTGTGGTCCTGTGTGTTGATGTGTTTGTCGTACAAGACGTTTGTTCTTTGTTGGTCTTAGGTATAGGAAGGAGAGGCGCCCTTGCCCTTCGGTGAATTTGGGATTGTTTCTTTTCCATCCCTAGTCCAAGTTATCCGTAAACAGAAGGAGGAATAACTCACGAGTCATTTGCTATAATCATCATTTCCTCTTCTGTCTCTAAAGTAAGTGGACCAATTTACCTCCTGTAGTCACCTCAAGTCTCCACACTCCTACACAAACGTAGTTGCAAAAGTACCATTGAGTGTCGAGGTGGCGGCAGGAATGGATGAAGGCAGCATGTGTGAATATGTATGAATATATACATGTGTATATATGTATATGTCTGTGTATGTATATGTATGCATACG
The DNA here is from genome assembly GCF_036320965.1 of Panulirus ornatus. Lineage (NCBI taxonomy): Eukaryota > Metazoa > Arthropoda > Malacostraca > Decapoda > Palinuridae > Panulirus > Panulirus ornatus. The sequence goes on from NC_092227.1 coordinate 83,802,123, forward strand.
TTGAAATGTATAGGTATGTATATGTGCGTGTGTGAGAGTTTATGTATATACATGTGTATGTGTGTATGTGGGTGGGTTGGGCCACTCTTTCGTCTGTTTCCTTGCGCTACCTCGCTAACGCGGGAGACAGCGTCAAAGTATAATCAATAGATAATGAAAATATATACATATGTATAAAGAGATACTATCTCCATTCACTGTAATGACGTAAGGTATAACAACATAATACAGTTGATTTTCATATTACATTATAATTACGTGAATCAACATTATTAGATTACTTTTCCCCTAATGTCGCAGATTACAATCAGAAATTCGTCTCGACCCAGTGAGCAGTTGTTGATTCAGACTGATAAATTTGATAAAACACACAATACCAGAAGTGAATGTAATTATAATGATAATGACATCATGGAATGAATAAACACACAATTATTGGTAATGTAATGATATGAGATGCGATTCCATGGCTGAGTGGGTCAGCTGTGGCTGTAGTGGGACTGTGGTGTTGTGGTGGTCGTGGCTAAGGTGTTGTGCTGGTTGTGGCTGAGGCGTTGTGGCTGAGGTGTCGTGCTGGCCGTAGTTGTAGCCGTCGTAATTCGAATGCTCATTTTTTATCCTTATTTCTACACAGTTGTACTATTCAGGCGCTCTGCCAATTCTCAGGCACCTCGCCTTCAACCACACAAACACTAAAGATTCTAAGTTGATCAGTCAACAACACAATCACCTCCCTTTCTTAAGATATTCAATTGCAGTCCCATCCACTCCAGCTACTTTGCCACAACTCATCTTAGCAAAGGTATTTCACCACTTCTTCTCTTTTCACGAAACATTTTGCCATGACTCATTTTGTTTCGCGTACCTCTACGTTCCAGACACCCAGCATGCACGGAGCATAAGATGGCAGGGGAATAATGTGGCCTCAGGAGAGGTAGAGAATGTGTAGATCAGGTTTGTGAGAAATTCGTAGAGAAACAGGATTTGTATGTGGAATTGATGGCTCTGGAGAAAGCGTATGGGAGCGTTGATAGACTTGTCTTGTGGAAGATGAATACACTGTATAGGAGGAAAGCTTCTTGAAGCAATGAAGGGTTTCTATCAAGAGAGTAAGGAGTGTGTGCAAGTAGGACGGGAGGAGGGCGAGTGGTTCCAGGTGAAGGTAGGTCTGCGAAAGGGAAGTGTCATGTAACCATGACGCTTTAGATGGGGTTGAGAGAGGTAAATCATTGCTCTTGAGAGAAGGATGGCTAACCTCTCCTGACACCCCCTATCACATTTCCACGATGCCCCATTTCCACTATGGACCGCTGGTCGTCACCACAATCGACTTGTTCTAATCAGAGCTCGCACAGAGAGATATGAGGAAAGTCTTATACGAACTTCATAATCAGTCCATGAAAAAGTACATAACTGCACAAGTGAACAGTTTAGTTGTCTGTTAGTCAATGAGGTACATCAACGACTGTATTACTGTAACTATTCAGTATTACTGTAACTATATGTTCCATCAAGCACATGATGTTTAAGACATAATACCACTGATTTTGTAAACATCCCTGTATGCCTGCCACACTAGCTATGTAAGTGCACCTCACCCAGGTCCTTATCCAAAGTGTGGGAATATCCAACTCGCCTAATCTTAAGGACTTGTATGATAGGTTAACTAGTAACCATCATAACCTCCTAGTTCTGTAATTTCTGTAACAGCTCTGCTGTAATCAGAGCAGCCTTGGGCCTGGGGGAAGCCCTTCAGAAAGGGTCCTGAGTAACACCAGAATTCTCTGATAGAAATAAGCCCTTAGGTAATTATCCATTTATTGATTATATAGAAAGAATAAAATCATTTCCGCTCGTTTGGATAATCAGCCTGAAAGTATTTTCTTTTTTCATTGCTTGCTCTCTTTTCAAACCCTTATTTTCATGGGTGTGTGTGTGTGTGTGTGTGTGTGTGTGTGTGTGTGTGTGTGTGGGTGGGGGGGAGGAATCCTGCATTGTAGGTGTCCCTAGGAGATGTTGACGTTTCCGTCTTCCTTCATGAGAGCATCTTCAAAAACAACTCAGAAGCAGTTGTGGTCAGAGGTGAGAGGATTCGTTCCACCGGACCGAGTGGAAGGGACGGTAAATGGACCAACGGAAGAGATTTTTATAACACCGGAAATGGACATGGACAGAGAATGTTAGAAGCAAGCGAGTTGGCCACAAAACTGACGCGATCGTTTTCTTTTCATTTTTTTTTTTTTTCCTATTCTGCTGCCTGTTTCTGTTTCATTCAATGGTGTTATTCGAGCGAGCGTTTTCATTTTTCTTTTCATTTTTTATGTGCAGCGTGCGCGTTGCATGTCGTGTATTGGTAAGTTTTTAAAAGTCTTTTTTTCGTGTGTGTGTGTGTGTGTGTGTGTGTGTGTGACTTCAGCCTTTGCCACAGTAATAGTGTGTTGGGATTCTGCTATTTTCGGTCTAGCCTTTTGACCAGCACGAGTGAGTTCTACTGACCTCCTCTTAATCTGTCATATCATGTATGGTGTCTCAGTCCTTACACTCAACCCATAATCATTCTTGGCTCTCTTCCTGTGGATACGAATATCTATTGAGTGGATCCTTCTTATACTGTGGCGTGGAGGTGCTCCACGGTGGGTGGAGTAAGGGTGGATGGTCGGTTAGCTCTTTCCATTAGGATTAGATCTAGATGTTTAGGGACTTGTGATAGTCAGTTCGACCCACTGTGTGTAATGGAATTGGAGAGAGTACTCCAGGATACGACCTTGTGCAGGGGTATTGGAATACATTATCTGTCCTTTAGATTTTGGGTTTGGTAAGATGGTCGTATGGATGGTGCACAGTGAAGGAGAGAAATGAGGATGATAATTCACTGAGTTTGCTATCTAGTCTACAGCATGACCAGTTGCTGTTCCTCTTACTCTTCTGCCTGGATCCGTCTTACCTCTCGTTTGATTCTCTCTTTTTTTAAGGTGGCAATGGAGTATTTTGTTTACTAATTTTCTTTTTCGCAGTATTCTGGCAAGGAGTCTCCAGGAGAGAGATGTCGGTCTGTAACCTACCACTTTTTGTGAATCGATTCTCTTGCAGATACAGATATCAGACGTCATTCACATTAGAGACAGAGCACCTGTCATCAACATCCAGCTCTTTGATGGCCCACCAAAAGGACGTAGGTCTAATGCCGTCTCAGGGACGTGTCACTGACCCGCCATAAGCTACCAAGTCCACTATTTCTGGACAGCAGGAACTGACCAGCCCGGTCCTTGGTTACAAAGGTCAGAGAGAATCAGACGAGCCCAACCTGACCTCAACTTCACACTCGGATAATAACGGTCTCGCTTGACCCTACTTAGTGTATTTGGTGATGGACTTTCCTTCTACGTTTAATATTGTTCTTCTGTTTCCTCACCTGCAAGTTTTTCTATATTTCTGTCTACATGTTTATTTGGATGACACCTCATACTACCATTCATGATGGTGTAAATTTGTTTCGCTTTTAGTGTTTTCCTTTAATCTTATATAGGTTGTTTTTTTTCCGTGTATTTCTTAAATATTGTTTGGGTTTTACATACCATATCAAAGTTTTATGACGCAGCTTTTTTTTTTTCTTTTTTTGTAGATTCCTGATGATGCCTCTGTGAAAGCGAAAACTTCATTGAAACAAATGGATAACCATGGGCAAATGGTGCTTGAGCACCCACTTAATGGTAGAATGATACTGAAAAAATTTGAAAACATACGAGGATTGATAACTCTAAACATACTGTCGTATTCAACTATGTGCATATATATATATATATATATATATATATATATATATATATATATATATATATATATATATATATACTTTCTTTTCTTTTAAACTATTCGCCATTTCCCGCGTTAGCGAGGTAGCGTTAAGAACAGAGGACTGGGCCTTTTTTGGAATATCCTCACCTGGCCCCCTCTGTTCCTTCTTTTGGAAAATGAAAAAAAAAAACGAGAGGGGAGGATTTCCAGCCCCCCCCGCTCCCTCCCCTTTTAGTCGCCTACTACGACACGCAGGGAATTCGTGGGAAGTATTCTTAATCCCCTATCCCCAGGGATATATATATATATATATATATATATATATATATATATATATATATATATATATATATATATATATATATATATAGGAAAGGATCACAATTTTGCGCTTGATCAAGATATTCCTATGAGCCCATGGGGAAAATGAAACACGGTAAGTTCCCAAGTGCTTCGTCTCTTTGATGTATATCAACTGACTTATATTTCTCTCTTGTGTCTCCCCTGATGATGTGATCATCACACGAAAGTGCACTTGGGAACTTACTGCGTTTCATTTTCCCCGTGGACTCATTGGAATATATATATATATATATATATATATATATATATATATATGATCAGTACATCCTATTTTCTTGGAGTGACAATGAAAACCCATAACGAAAAACCACAAAAACAAAAAACGATCGTGAAACTTGAGAGTAACACGTATAGCTGAGGGTGTTAGGTGAACCTGCGCCCATTCAGGTACCTTCCCCCTGCTGTGGCTTAATGAACAAGGGGGACACAATACTGGACCAGACAAACTGCTCAGGACCGAGAAATTGCGAGAGACACAGTTCAGAAAAGATTAACGAGGGAAGGAAGTGGGACAGGGAGATGAGCGGGGAACGGATGAGATAAGCGGGAGGAATTGAATAAAGGAGACCGAATGAAGTGAACACGAAGAGGCTGTTTTGAAAGGGCATAAAGTGAACGGGAAACGGATGAGATAAACGGGAGGAAACGGGTAAGGTAAACAAATTGAAAGGGATGAAGTAAACAGGAAACGGATGAGGCAAACAGGAGGAAATGTATGTGTGTAAACAGGAAAAGACGAATGAATTAAACAGAAAGAATACCAATTGTCCCATATGGCGAAAACGGCGCCATATGGTCCAAATTCATTCATGTCAGGGAGATGGGCAGGCGTTCCTACGCTTTCTTTTAAAGAGAGAGAGAGAGAGAGAGAGAGAGAGAGAGAGAGAGAGAGAGAGAGAGAGAGAGAGAGAGATTTTACATGTTTGCGTTAGGGAGTTAATGTCTTCTGGTGCTAGTATGGATGCCTACAGGAACATCATTGTTTCGTGTGTGTGTGTGCTTCTGTGAAATGATTGATTGCATCACTGTGTGTGTGTGTGTGTGTGTGTGTGTGTGTGTGTGTGTGAACTAAGTGTTCTTGTTTGTTCATGTTCAACGAGTGTTTGTAGGTTTGTAATTAACTGGTGGGAGGCCCGCCCACCTCTTGAACCTTGTCCACTATATCATATAAACTTTATAACTCCTGTTTATTCCGTCCACATTCACGACTTCTTTATCATATCTATTTATTTATTGCTTTACTACTGTAAATGCATTTCTATAATACCTTTCCTTAGAGATAGAAACACAGTATAGCAATAAAGACAACACAACACAGAAGGATATACGAAGAGATAACAAGAGAACGCAACAATGAGAGAATAAGAGACATCTTGAGAAAGAGGGAGTGGCGGTGAATCAATAATAGACAATGGGAGGAGGAGACAGAGAGAGACAGTAAGATCCCAGTGGTACACTGGGTCGACATTACGAACACCTGTAGATGGGGTGTAGGCACATCAACCTGGGTATACCTACAGTGTACGAGCGCTAGTGAGGGATATACACTACACATAATCCAGATGTGTACGGCTGGTATATATATATATGTATATATATATACCACTTGGCTGGACCTCCTGGGTGATGATAAGCCACTGAGGTGAGCGTAACCAGAGTCTTATAGTGTTATGAAGCACCTAACATTATGACCCCAAGCAGAGGCCTCCTGCCCTTACCCTAAAGCATGATGGATTGTTAGTTAAACTGATACGACTGTGGGACCACGAGCCAGTAGGTGTGATACCCCGTACATCACCAACTACTACATCTATCGCATCCTCCAGGATCTCTATCGCTGTCTATTCGCTATATACCGTCTGGAGGAAACAGTGCAAACATTTTTATCCTTAGCTAAAGGTGCTCATAAACACCTCGTTCAAATCCCCATTCTAATTATCGAATTTCTAATGAGAAAACTTCAGTAAAACGTATATGATTCATGATGACTTTAATGTGAGCTCAAAATATAGCCCACCCAGCCCACACAGACAGTGATAAACGTTTCAGATCACTTCCTAAGGCTACTGACGTTTTCCTCATTCAAACCCAAACTCCAGAACATGAGTTGATGTAAGTCTTCACCAACGATGTGTCTTCTTATCTCTCCAAGTTTTAGCAGAGCAGACACAGAAAGTTACACCAACTTCAGGCAGGATCCTTTGTCATTTAAAGTGCAATTTTAATGACTTAATCTCCCTTCTTAAGTTGAAGAAACCTTTTAAATCCGTAGATAATATTCAAACCGTGAATATAAAGAGACAACTGTAGTTAGCACCAGCAGACAGCCTCCATGACGCTGCATTCGCAGTTTACCACACTGAGACAGACGATGAGATATTGGCAATTGCTTCTGCCAGTAACAGGGACCTGAGAAACAACTTGGAACCAGACCCCAGACCCATAGACATAGAGGAGGAACATAGGCTAAGCACCAGCAGACTGTCAGCTCATGAGATTTGTAGTCAACTGGTTGGTGTGGCTTCTTTATCAACAGTTACCTGGATGGTGTGGTCTCTTTATCATCAGTTACCTGGATGGTGTGGCTTCTTTATCAACAGTTACCTGGATGGTGTGGCTTCTTTATCATCAGTTACCTGGATGGTGTGGCTTCTTTATCAACAGTTACCTGGTTGGTGTGGCTTCTTTATCATCAGTTACCTGGATGGTGTGGTCTCTTTATCATCAGTTACCTGGATGGTGTGGCTTCTTTATCAACAGTTACCTGGATGGTGTGGCTTCTTTATCATCAGTTACCTGGATGGTGTGGCTTCTTTATCAACAGTTACCTGGATGGTGTGGCTTCTTTATCAACAGTTACCTGGATGGTGTGGCTTCTTTATCAACAGTTACCTGGATGGTGTGGTCTCTTTATCAACAGTTACCTGGATGGTGTGGCTTCTTTATCATCAGTTACCTGGATGGTGTGGCTTCTTTATCATCAGTTACCTGGGTGGTGTGGCTTCTTTATCAACAGTTACCTGGATGGTGTGGCTTCTTTATCATCAGTTACCTGGGTGGTGTGGCTTCTTTATCAACAGTTACCTGGATGGTGTGGCTTCTTTATCAACAGTTACCTGGATGGTGTGGCTTCTTTATCAACAGTTACCTGGATGGTGTGGTCTCTTTATCAACAGTTACCTGGATGGTGTGGCTTCTTTATCAACAGTTACCTGGATGGTGTGGCTTCTTTATCAACAGTTACCTGGATGGTGTGGTCTCTTTATCAACAGTTACCTGGATGGTGTGGCTTCTTTATCATCAGTTACCTGGATGGTGTGGCTTCTTTATCATCAGTTACCTGGATGGTGTGGCTTCTTTATCAACAGTTACCTGGATGTTGTGGCTTCTTTATCATCAGTTACCTGGATGGTGTGGCTTCTTTATCATCAGTTACCTGGATGGTGTGGTCTCTTATCAGTTACCTGGATGGTGTGGCTTCTTTATCAACAGTTACCTGGGTGGTGTGGCTTCTTTATCAACAGTTACCTGGATGGTGTGGTCTCTTTATCAACAGTTACCTGGATTAAGTGGTCTCTTTATCAACAGTTACCTAAATGGTGTGGCTTCTTTCTTAACAGTTACCTAAATGTTGTGGCTTCTTTATCAACAGTTACCTGGATGGTGTGGTCTCTTTATCAACTGTTACCTGGATGGTGTGGTCTCTTTATCAACTGTTACCTGGATGGTGTGGTCTCTTTATCAACTGTTACCTGGATGGTGGGGTCTCTTTATCAACAGTCACCTGGATGGTGTGGTCTCTTTATCAACTGTTACCTGGATGGTGTGGTCTCTTTATCAACAGTTACCTGGATGGTGTGGTCTCTTTATCAACTGTTACCTGGATGGTGTGGTCTCTTTATCAACTGTTACCTGGATGGTGTGGTCTCTTTATCAACAGTTACCTGGATGGTGTGGTCTCTATATCAACGAGACCCCTAGCGAAGGAGGCATTTCATCCACCAGACCAAGATTATGACAGACAGACAGACAGACAGACATCATTCCACTTCTTCAAGCCACTCCATTGCGCCACCCTACAGGTCCAAAAAAAAAAAAAAAGAGGAATGGTCCACTTCAACGCCCTACTCCCTATTCATCTCCCATGTCAAGAGTGTTGACCTTTCTGAAGCAGAGTCCTCCAGTACGCTCTTAGCCGTCCCTTCACCGACACCTCCTACACTCCCGAAGGACTTACCTCCTCGCCCGTACAAAACCGAGGCCCCTTGACGCACGCCCTCCCTAGCTCTAGGAAGGTCTTCACTGACTCTGGGGCTCTCACCCACTATCACTAAAGACTCCTCTGTATAGAGCAGGAGGGGTGGTCTTCTAAGTACACTCTTCTAAGACCTCCCTACATACCATCTACAGTAACATGAAGCTTGTCATGGTCGATATATATATATATATATATATATATATATATATATATATATATATATATATATGTGTGTGTGTGTGTGTGTGTGTGTATGTATGTATGTGTGTGTGTGTGTATGTGTGTGTGTGTGTATGTGTGTGTGTGTGTATGTGTGTGTATGTGTGTGTGTGTGTTTTAACTGGTTCTTCTAATTAACTTTCTTTCGTTTCTATGTGGAAAGAGGAAGGAAGGAAGGAAGGAGGAAACCGAATATATTTCAGGAAATTCATTTTCGTTCGGATCAGTCTGCCCACCAATTAATCCGACATGAAGAGACTCTCTCGCTCTCTCTCTCTCTCTCTCTCTCTCTCTCTCTCTCTCTCTCTCTCTCTCTCTCTCTCTCTCCTTCCAAGAGAACTGCAACATGTATGAAATACATGCACCAAAACCGTTAACAATGAAACAATAAAGGAGGGTGAAATGGAAAATAATGATGATCAACATGGATATGATAAAAGACACAGGAAATTCTAAATAGAGTTAAGTTGTGTACGAGCAGGAAGAGCGGAGAGTGGATGGTTCCAAGTGAAGGTAAGTCTGCGGTAGGGTTGCGTGATGTCACCCTGGCTGTTTAATGTGCTTATGGCTAAGGCGGGAAGGGAGGTAAATGCGAGTCTTGGAGAGAGAGAAGAGTATGCAGTCTGTAGGGAATGACAGGGCCTGATAAATGGGGCAGTTGGTGTTTGCTGATGATACAGCTCTGGTAACAGACTCGAGTGGTGACCGAGTCTGAAAGAGCGTGTGAAAGGAAGGAAGGAGAGAGTGAAGGCGAATAAAAGCAAAGTTATTAGGTTTAGCTGGGGTGTGACTATTGAATGAAGAAAACTTGGAAAAAGTGAAGCGTTTTATTTAGATACCTGAGAGTGGACATGGTAGCGAATAGAACCATGGAAGCGGAAGTGAGAGAGTGTGGATGGGGGAACGAAAGTTCTGGGAGCGCTGAAAAGTGTGTGGAGATAATGTTATCTGACAGGGTAAAAATGTGGGTGTTTGAAGGTAGAGTAGTCCCAGCGATATCATATGACTGCGAAGGAGGGTGATGTGTTGGAAATTAAATGTTCGAGGACAATATGTCGTGTGAGGTGGTTTGATCGAGTAAGTAATGAAAGGGTAAAGAGAGAGATGTGTGGTAATGAAAAGTGTGTGGCTGAGAGAGCAGAAGAGGGTGTGCGGTAACAGTTTGGACATATGGAAAGAATGACTGAGGAAATGTCGACAAAGAGGATGTATGTATGTATCAGAGGTGGAGGGAAAAAGGAGAATGGGGAGACTAAATTGGAAATGGAAGGATGGAGCAAGAAAAAATTTTGAGCGATCGGGGCCTGAAATGTAGGAGAATGAAAAGCGAATCGGAAAAATATGGCATACTGGGGTCGATGTGCCTGTCGAAGGGCTGAACCAGGTAATATGAAGCGTCCGGGGTAAAACATGGAAAGGTGTGTGGGACCTGATTGTGGACAGGGAGCTGTGGTATCGGTGCATAGAACATAGGTTAACCGAAGTTTGTAACTTAAGAGAGGTGGGGTCGTCGAGGGTGATCTGTTCCCTAATCCCTTCACCAGTTTCTTAATTCATTTTTCCGGACTCGCCCAGTGGCGGCTGGTGTATCATATTCTGGCTCCGTCTATCTGTACCCAATTCTGACGATGTACAGTAAATATACGAAAGCGCTGAATGCTTCGTATTTTCCATTTTTTTTTCTTACCTGCATCTTATATAGACACACTACTTGTGTGCTTTTTCAGTATATATATATATATATATATATATATATATATATATATATTTTTTTTTTTTTTTTTTTTTTCATACTATTCGCCATTTCCCGCGATAGCGAGGTAGCGTTAAGAACAGAGGACTGGGCCTTTGAGGGAATACCCTCACCTGGCCCCCTTCTCTGTTCCATCTTTTGGAAAAAAAAAAAAAAAAAAAAAAAAAAAAAAAAAAACGAGAGGGGAGGATTTCCAGCCCCCCGCTCCCTTCCCTTTTAGTCGCCTTCTACGACACGCAGGGAATACGTGGGAAGTATTCTTTCTCCCCTATCCCCAGGGATATATATATATATATATATATATATATATATATATATATATATATATATATATATATATATATATATATATATATAATCAACATGGCTGCGTCTTCAATATCAGACAAGTGGTTACCTTCAGTTCAATTTTTCAATCTTTCCGTCTTCAAACTTGTCTCTCGGATATATGACGTCCCTCACTGGCGGATTGCATATTCCCTCGACTTTACTGCCGAGATCCACTTTGGCCAAAGTAACCAGAGGGACAACCAGAGCAATATCTACCTTCTGCTGGGAAGCCGTGTTAGGGAGATTGCTCTTAAGGATTGCAGTGGTAGCAAGGGAGGGAGGGAAAACGACATTCGCTTTCCATCTTCCTGTATTACAGCTTGCAGAATGCATCCAAGCCATCACTGTTTGTCTTCTGTAGGGGTAATAAGCGCCATTGCACTTTATGTATCTTCCATCACGGTTCTGGTCGATGCAAGGTTCATATCGTCATATATGCGTGGAGTTCGGTGTGTATGTTCGTGTTTCGTTTAGCAGTTCGGTTGGAGCGTTGCTGTAAATCGTATCGTATCGCTAGAAGTCTTGTCTTTACAAGTTATTCTGCTCTTCTCTAACTGTAGAAGACATGACTATAAAACAAGAACTTTCATAGTTTTAGTGAATTCGTATATGTCCATTGGATAACAGGATATATATATATATGTATATATATATATATATATATATTTTTTTTTTTTTTTCAAACTATTCGCTATTTCCCGCATTAGCGAGGTAGCGTTAAGAACAGAGGACTGAGCCTTTGAGGGACTACCCTCACCTGGCCCAATTCTCTGTTCCTTCTTTTGGAAAATTAAAAAAAAACGAGAGGGGAGGACTTCCAGCCCCCCGCTCCCTCCCCTTTTAGTCGCCTTCTACGACACGCAGGGAATACGTGGGAAGTATTCTTGCTCCCCTATCCCCAGGGATAATATATATATATATATATATATATATATATATATATATATATATATATATATATATATATATATATATTATGACTTTCATTCGTTCACATGTGTATCCAACACTCCCTATCAGGGGAGCATATAGCAATTATCTCCACAATGGTATCCAATCTCATCTATTATTTCCACAATAGCATCCAATCTCATCTATTCACCCACAAATTCCCTTCGAGACAGATGAAGACATTCTGTTTCTCTACGATAAACTACAATTGTCGAACGGGAGGCTTACCTAACATCTTATATATCCACATCTTTAAATTCCTATATCGACTGATTAGTGTGTTCAAATACATTTGTTATCCGAAGGTCTATCGAGCTATCCTACCGAGCTATGTTTATGTATTGATTAGAACTTGTTTTTTGCATATCTCACCTTACGAAAACAAGAAAGTAGAACAGCTGGAGAAGGTCGAACTGAACAAGACGAAGATGGTGTCAGAAATAAAGTCAAATCATCTATCAGAGGAGAAGAAATTGGGGGTAATTACTGATAATGATCGTTGAATTCCTAGAAAGCCACTACAAGGCATGCTAACATAGACCATTCCCTTGAAGCCATATAAGAGTCTTTAAGACAATGGGACATTAACAGGAAGCCGGGAAATATTACGTATTAGCTGGGACGTAAGGACACATCTCATCTGTACACAACTGGTATTCAGGAATAAGCTAAATGAAGTTGAGGTAAATGCAAAGGAAAACTGAGAAAAAAAAATGCATCACAGATATATATGATGAGTGGTTTCTGACACCCAAAAGGACCCTAATTTGAGCAGATGTCCTCACATAAGGCTAGCTTTGAATTAAGAAATGAGAGCAGAAGAAATGGATGGAAAATATAAAGTATTTTAAGTTCTCTTGAGGAGGTGGGAAACCTGTCATCTAAAAAGTGCAGGTCACAGTTGTGAGGAAAGAAGTAAAAAGGTGAAAATGTTCCAAAGCTTAAATGGATCGAGGTGAATAGATAGACATCACAACCCATGAGTTATAACTCTCAACTGATGATGACACACAGTAAGACACACATAGACGAACCCACACACACACACACACAGAGAGAGAGAGAGAGAGAGAGAGAGAGAGAGAGAGAGAGAGAGAGAGAGAGAAACTGCATGACTGACTGCTCGTCTGATTACCTCAGTGAGCCACAAGAGTTTGGATGAGCCTTGTCCACTTTAGTCTTTTACTCCGGCTAATCAAGTCAGTCATTACAGAAAATATTCTTCGACCATTGCACATTTCTCGTGACATTACGTATGTTCCCACGCATGTCTTGCCTCACCAAGAGTCCCTCGTTGAGTGATAGATAGTTACTGATGGAAGTGATAACCAAGTGTGTTGTATGACGATAGATTCATGAACGAAATTTAAGAGGCGAGTAAAAGCTACGACAGAATTCGAACGTCACCAACTGTAAGCTGACGAGGACGAATTGACAGACTATCATTCACAAATGGCAAGTGAATTTTAGTATCGATATCTGCAACGTTTTAAACTCATGCGTTAACAGTAACAAGGAGAACTATAGCACTAACTCGAGTGAGTGAGATAGCGACAGACAATCAGGGGAGAATATATAGCCAAGTAGGCTATGGCTATAGGCAGTTGAACCAAAAAGAACTGGGTGTTCGTATCTAATTAGGCAAGTAGTAAACGAAAAAGAGATAGGACGTTCGAATATAAATGAGAGAAATGAATCCTCACTCTACGCAATATCCTGGTGCATTCCCACCTTTGAAAATTGTCTTCAGTTCTCGTTGCCCACCTTGAAAACAAGAGACAGACGTGATAGAGAACGTACAGCCGATAGGTAATGAGATTATAATGCCAGCTACTATACCTATCTGAGAAACAAAGTTCACGAGAGAAGTTTGAACGCCAGTAACTTAAGTACCCATGAGAGCAGTTTGAACGCCAGTAACTAAAGTAGCTTCGAAAAGGAGAGGGTTATGTCAGCGAAGACTTCACATATCGACGGGCCTTTTTTGGAATAGATCTTTGTGATTTCACTCATAATTATGGGTAAAATCCCACAATTAACTTACATACTTTGGTGAAGGTAAAGTACAAAACCCACCACGATAGAGATGGAACGTGTTACATGTCGAACGTGATCAGGTTTTGAGTGAGTATTGCTAAGTGTTTGGTTACACAGAAGGTTACGGAGGGTGAATGAAATGCTTGGTCATGCTGGGCAAGGCTTTGAGGTATACATGTTACATGCATGGTCACGCAGAGCAAGGCTTTGAGGTATACATGTTACATGCATGGTCACGCAGAGCAAGGCTTTGGGGTATACATGTTACATGCTTGGCTACACAGAGCAAGGCTATTGAGAGGACGTGTTATATGCTAGGTCACACATAACAAGACTGTCAGTGAGGCGTTACATATATGGTTCTACAGAACAAGACTGAGTTATATGGACCATTGTCCTCTCTTCTACGGGTATTACTTTGGCTTCAACTCGCGAGAGCTTGCTACCTATTTGCCTCTCCATCAGCTAGACTGTTTAATGCTCGGCATTACTGTGTAGCTGTAGGCAACTGAAAAAAGGGCAGTCATGACTCCTGTTTCTTTCCCTACACAGTCCGATCTGCCCCTTTGAACAAAATTACACTCCCTAGACAAACACGAGTCACGCTAAAGACAGAGTTTCCATTTCCTCCCAAAATCTTAGAATATTATCCCTCATCTCAATCTTACTCCCTTTCTTTAACCTTTTTCATGATTCAGTCTAAGCCCATCCTCGCTGTAGAGTCATGCCTGTAACTAGATTCCTCTAATAAAAAAGTGTTAAATGAACACCCATGGCATATGGTACAGAAACCAGATGTCTTGTGCAATGAACGCTCGATCTGTGCGCTACTATCAAAGAGAATTCTCACCAACATATACATTCCTGGCAAAGAACCGATCATGGGTACGATTCCCAACGCCAGACACGGGCTTCTTGTTACTGGTAATATCATGATTTATCTCCCCGGGCTCTGAGAAGTGTGATTAATGAGGCAGAGAAACGCCAGGCAATGAATTACTCGTGTTTATGCCATTCAGACTCGATTTTCTTACGCTTGTTTCAAGTGGGAACGATTGTGCTTTTAGCGATCTGGAAGGAACAAATGATGGGTTTACGACAAAGGGGTTAAACACATCTGCATTGGTAAACTGGGAATTAATTTTGGATTCAAGTAAGATAAAGAAACACATCTGCATCATAAACAGATGTTCCGACAGCTTTAGGATGAGAGATTATTTCCGCCGTAGGACGAAGAGGTATAAGAGACAGATGTGAAACTATGGTCTGCTAGAAACAGCTGTCGGATGAGACTGGAACACCTGTGGAGCTGGGAAAACTCGAGACAGCTGTAGGATCGCACGTTATGTGAGAACATCTGCTGGGTGTCATGGAGCAATAGCACGAACGTTTTGGATGTAAGACCATGACTTGTGAATGTGTAGGGGGGGTCATAGGTTACTGGTGACCACAGTAGGGGTCAGATGGAAACAGCTATAAGGCCATGAATTAGGAGAGGCAGGGAGGGATGGCAGCTGCTGGCATCTGGTGATAACAAGAGGGGGGGGGGGGGGTTCAGACGGGGAACATCTGCGGAGCCGTGAGTTTGGACAGGCAGAGAGGGGCAGCTGTTGGAGAAGGCCATAGGTCACTGGAGACAACAGCAGTGTCAGATGGGAACAGCTGTGAGGTGACATGAGTTACGAGAGAGAGAGAGAGAGAGAGGTAGGGAGGGAGAGAGGAAGACAGCTTAGCCAGCTGTTGGAGGAGGGTCATAGGTTACCGTAGCGTCAGCTGGACCCGCTCTATCATAGCTAATATAGAAGCTTCATAACCTTGTGGTGAGGAAGGAGTCGGGTGCAAGTTACCGTCAACAAGCGGCCCTCCACTGACACAGGGAGGAGAGTAAGTCTCTAATGTACGACGTGCGATCACCATCATCATCATCATCATCCCAAGACCAAGTCATTACCTTAATGGTCCTCCCAGACTGGCTAAGGGGTCTGCCATACGGGGTTTGGCTCATAGCGGTATAGACGTCGAAGTCAAGCAAACACGAACCCACGTACACCGTGCAACAGAGCTACGAAAGCTAATCAACAAGTCCTCTTTAAAATAAAAGAATCAACACGTCAACGTAAACCAAGCAATAGAGCTACGAAGGCCAACAAGCAACACTACCTTGCAAGCTGGGTAACACAAGCACGCCAACCAAACAACACAAGCACGAAAGGCAAGAAACACTACCACGTAAGCCAAGGAAAGCAGCCAAGCAAGCCAGCCATGGAGCCACACAAACAATTTATATATCCATGCCAGCCAAGCAACACAAGCACGCAAACCCAAAACAGTGCCAAATAGAGCAACACATCCACACTTGCCTAGCCAAGTCAAACAACAAATCCATTGCAAGCTAAGTTAATAAGCCACTTAAGCCAAGCAAGAGACATATACGTCAAGCAACACAACCTCGTACACGTCAAGTAACACAGCTACGTACACGTCAAGTAACACAGCTACGTACACGTCAGGTAACACAGCTACGTACACGTCAGGTAACAGCTACGTACACGTCAAGTAACACAGCTACGTACACGTCAAGTAACACAGCTACGTACACGTCAAGTAACACAGCTACGTACACGTCAGGTAACACAGCTACGTACACGTCAGGTAACACAGCTACGTACACGTCAGGTAACACAGCTACGTACACGTCAAGTAACACAGCTACGTACACGTCAAGTAACAAAGCTACGTACACGTCAAGTAACACAGCTACGTACACGTCAAGTAACACAGCTACGTACACGTCAGGTAACACAGCTACGTACACGTCAGGTAAGAAAGTCATGTAAGCCGAGTGACAGTCACATAACATAGACTTTACAATTCATGTATTTATTTTCAAAATCATTTATTCCCGTTTTTCTTTCCTAGAAGCTCGAGCAACGCTTATATGTACACACAGTGGAACTCTAATAAAAGAGAATCAAAGTTCTTTAATAACTAACTATACGATATGAAACAGTTATGGACGAAATGCTAGATGAAAAAGCCTAGCATTTTCGTCTACCTCGTCTGAGTTTTTTTTCAATTACAAACTGTGTATATAACTTTGTTGCCCAACACATGAGGAATACTGGTGGGAAAAAATAACATAGAATTCATTCCACATGGCAGTTCATTGTTCTAATGTCGTCACGTATGAACAAAAAATATTGGACGTCAATCAAGCGGTGTTCTAACCGTCATATATGACGGGGATATATATATGTGTGTGTGTGTCCAGGGTTCGTGACCCACGGAGGTTTAAGAGACCTGATCTGGGTCACACAGCAGGTCTGTACAGGTCCACACTGTACCATTAGTGTAAACCCCAGAGAAAAATTCTAGGAAACTAAAACCATGATTCATGACCAGGTACTCAAGTGTTGTGGGTCAGGTGAATTTACATTGTGGGGGGGAATGGTTCCTGTCCTCGACGGACGGTGGGTTCTTGTCCTCGACGGACGGTGGTTCTTGTCCTCGACGGACAGTGGGTTCTTGTCCTCGACGGACGGTGGTTCCTGTCCTCGACGGACAGTGGGTTCTTGTCCTCGACGGACGTTGGTTCCTGTCCTCGACGGACAGTGGGTTCTTGTCCTCGACGGACGGTGGTTCTTGTCCTCGACGGACGGTGGGTTCTTGTCCTCGACGGACGGTGGGTTCTTGTCCTCGACGGACGGTGGGTTCTTGTCCTCGACGGACGGCGGTTCTTGTCCTCGACGGACGGCGGTTCTTGTCCTCGACGGACGGCGGTTCTTGTCCTCGACGGACGGCGGTTCTTGTCCTCGACGGACGGTGGTTCTTGTCCTCGACGGACGGCGGTTCTTGTCCTCGACGGACGGTGGTTCTTGTCCTCGACGGACGGCGGTTCTTGTCCTCGACGGACGGTGGTTCTTGCCCTCGACGGACGGTGGTTCTTGTCCTCGACGGACGGCGGTTCTTGCCCTCGACGGACGGTGGTTCTTGTCCTCGACGGACGGTGGTTCTTGTCCTCGACGGACGGTGGTTCTTGTCCTCGACGGACGGTGGTTCTTGTCCTCGACGGACGGTGGTTCCTGTCCTCGACGGACGGTGGTTCCTGTCCTCGACGGACGGTGGTTCTTGTCCTCGACGGACAGTGGGTTCTTGTCCTCGACGGACGGTGGTTCTTGCCCTCGACGGACGGTGGTTCTTGTCCTCGACGGACAGTGGGTTCTTGTCCTCGACGGACGGTGGTTCTTGCCCTCGACGGACGGCGGTTCTTGCCCTCGACGGACGGTGGTTCTTGTCCTCGACGGACGGTGGTTCTTGTCCTCGACGGACGGCGGTTCTTGTCCTCGACGGACGGTGGTTCTTGTCCTCGACGGACGGTGGTTCTTGCCTTCTGCGGGCAGTGGCTACAGACGATTAAGCTTGCTCCTTGCCCTTGACCACCTCATTACACGAAGAAACAGACTCCCGTTAGAAGGTTCAAGATTTGACTGAGCTTCGACAAATTAACTGCGTAGCAGACTGTACACTGAGTATATTGCAGACTGTACACTGAGTATATTGCAGACTGTACACTGAGTACATTGCAGACTGTACACTGAGTATATTGCAGACTGTACACTGAGTATATTGCAGACTGTACACTGAGTATATTGCAGACTGTATACTGAGTATATTGCAGACTGTACACTGAGTATATTGCAGACTGTATACTGAGTATATTGCAGACTGTATACTGAGTATATTGCAGACTGTATACTGAGTATATTGCAGACTGTACACTGAGTATATTGCAGACTGTACACTGAGTATATTGCAGACTGTACACTGAGTATATTGCAGACTGTACACTGAGTATATTGCAGACTGTACACTGAGTATATTGCAGACTGTACACTGAGTATATTGCAGACTGTACACTGAGTACATTGCAGACTGTACACTGAGTATATTGCAGACTGTACACTGAGTATATTGCAGACTGTATACTGAGTATATTGCAGACTGTACACTGAGTATATTGCAGACTGTACACTGAGTATATTGCAGACTGTACACTGAGTATATTGCAGTCTGTATACTGAGTATATTGCAGACTGTACACTGAGCATATTGCAGACTGTACACTGAGTATATTGCAGACTGTACACTGAGTATATTGCAGACTGTACACTGAGTATATTGCAAATTGTACACTGAGTATACTGCAGACTGTACACTGAGTATATTGCAGTCTGTATACTGAGTATATTGCAGACTGTACACTGAGTATATTGCAGACTGTATACTGAGTATATTGTAGACTGTACACCGAGTATATTGCAGACTGTACACTGAGTATACTGGAGACTGTATACTGAGTATATTGCAGACTGTACACTGAGTATATTGCAGACTGTACACTGAGTATATTGGAGACTGTATACTGAGTATATTGCAGACTGTACACTGAGTATATCGCAAACTGTACACTGAGTATATTGCAAACTGTACACTGAGTATATTGCAACAGTGGATCATATACTGATGGTATGAGCGTTTGCGTAAGTCCCCAGGGCTGGGTGATGGACCAGTCACGGGTGATCCACCAGGTCACTGCACACTATGTACCATCAGACCTGGGTGATGGACGAGTCACGGTGATCCACCAGGTCACTACACACTATGTACCATCAGACCTGGGTGGTGGACCAGTCACGGGTGATCCACCAGGTCACTACACACTATGTACCATCAGACCTGGGTGGTGGACCAGTCACGGGTGATCCACCAGGTCACCACACACTATGTACCATCAGACCTGGGTGATGGACCAGTCACGGGTGATCCACCAGGTCACCACACACTATGTACCATCAGACCTGGGTGGTAGACCACGTCACCATACATGTACATGTGTATAGAAAAAAGATATTCCAGCCACAGATTACCCTCACTGAAACCAGAGTCTTGCATTCCTCTGTACTCCGGGAGCCACACATGTCACTTGGCTCCTACCAACCTAACCCTCTACCACCCTGGTAGACTGAAGACTTCCCAGGGGGTGTGGCTGGTCAGAGAAGGTAGACGGAGGTAAGTAAACCAGACTGGGGGTAAACTGTGATATAATTATGGTCACAATGTAAACCGTAGACGATTACTGATCTTCAGAATGCCACGTAGACTCGTCTGGGTGTCTCTGAGGTGAGCTCGCCTATGGAGGGAACAGGATCCCGTTCCAGGAATGGAAAGAATCATTCCGTTCCAGGAGGGGAATGTTTGAGGATCTGAAAAGCCTCGACTCCCAGCCATATTCTGTTTCAAATGAAGCGAATCGCCCAGGTAAGGTGTCTACAAGAAATCATTGGGATGTTACTAAAGGCTCTTAGCACCTGCACACACACAGAAGCCCAAGAGAACACACTTTGGTATGTAAATTTCCTGTCAGCGCTTCCTTCTGTACCACGAGATATCACACGGCGAAAATTAATTCTTAAAGAGATTCTATACATATAGTGTACAGGGAACTGCACACACTACATATCTTCATCGCAGATGGATTTGTTGACGTGCAACATCATGCATGGAACAGCACTGGGACATCTGGTACGACGGCGTCCGCTTACTTCAATCATTCTTAGTTAATTATGAACCCTGGAATATCCACCGGTGGTGAGATGCCGATGGAACACTGGAGGCGAAATGTAATCCAATTTCCTGGTTGCGGAGCTGCTACTGCCCCAGCTGTGTGTTCCAGGCTCTGGAAGGGTTCTTCTTGGCCCCGGTGAAGGAGCCGAATCCGTCTCTTTGGTGTGTGTGTTCCAGGCTCTGGAAGGGTTCCTCGTTGCTTTGGCGGAGGAGCTGCTTTTGACCCTTAAGTGTGTGTTCCAGGTTCTGGAAGGGTTCCTCGTTGTCTTGGCGGAGGGACTGCTATTGCCCCTTAAGTGTATGTTCCAGGTACTGGAAGGGTACCTCGTTGCCCTGGCGGAGGGACTGCTATTGCCCCTTAAGTGTGTGTTCCAGGTCCTGGAAGGGTTCCTCGTTGTCTTGGCGGAGGGACTGCTATTGCCCCTTAAGTGTATGTTCCAGGTTCTGGAAGGGTTCCTCGTTGTCTTTGTGGAGCTGCTATTGCCTCTTGAGTGTGTGTTCCAGTGTCTGGAAGCGATCTTCATTGCCGACTTACTGGCATGGAGACTGATATGCCTGGAAAAGCCTCGCACCACATCCTGCAGGGCTCCTTCTGCATCTACCATAGCATTTGACATAGTGTGGTCTCTGTACCTTACTGACAGGTAGTAAGAAATTCATCTCTCATAAATGTAGGTTGATGTATAGATGGATTTACTAAATAGAATAAAAAAAACAAGAACAGAGCTGATACTGCACTTGCTTTTGAATGGCTGAATGTAAAGGCATATGAAGTGAAGATCCCCAGCTGAGTGACACACAAAGAAAACTTGGTTCTTAGTCTTTTTTTGAACTGAATATCCCTAACTCTCTGACAACATCAACACATGGCAGACCCACTGATGGAGACGTTTTGGGGAATAATCTCGTCAACTTGTACACGATGATAAGTCTTTGTTTTACATTAGAAACAAGTTTAAAGGATGTACTTGTTACCACAACGAGTCTGCATACGTCATTAGTTTACATTTAAATGCTCTCTGTCCGTGTAAACTATTATGCTAAAGCCATGATCACGTCTGGGACATAAAACGACATTGACAGAAGGGAGAGAGTGCAGCAACGAGCCACCATGTTCATTCCCGGGGTAAGAAACATATCCTATGAGAGCCGACTGAGCGACTCATCCACTTAGAAGAAAAAGGGAGGGTGAAAAAGTGGTGATGTAATATAGGTATACAAAAATATCAAAGGTTTCTATGATCTCGATTTCAGTAACTGCTTATAGCTAATTTAGTCTGATTTTACTCTTAGGAAAGGACTAACTAACGCGTGGGTAAACATCTCTTAATGAGACGAAATACTTTTCCTTCAGTAAGGTTGCCAAAAAAATGGTATAATTTACCAATTAAAGCATTTAAAAGCCGTACCATAGACGTGTTTAAGAGTGACCTCCAAACTCGACCACCTCCAAGGGTCATCATCATCATCATCCTACGTACTCCAGAGGAGAGGAAGGATGAGGACCTCAATGAAGGATTTCAGACCCAAATGATGGTCAAGTTCATGTGAGGCCACAGTAGTAGTAGTGGTGAGGGAGGGAGGACACGAAGTGGTTTTCCAGCAAGATGGAATTGAGCTGATCAAGTCGAGGTGGGATTATTGTGGTGTATTTGGGTATCAGTTCGGAATGTCGTCCCACTTGGCAGCCGACCTGATTTCCCGAGGGAGAGCATAGGGAAAGTCTCATCGAAATACATATTATATGTATATATATATATATATATATATATATATATATATATATATATATACATATATATATATATATATATATCTTTCTTTTTTCTTTTAAACTATTCGCCATTTCCCGCGTTAGCGAGGTAGCGTTAGGAACAGAGGACTGGGCCTTTTTTGGAATATCCTCACCTGGCCCCCTCTGTTCCTCAGAGGCCCAGTTCTCTGTTCTTAACGCTACCTTGCTAATGCGGGAAATGGCGAATAGTTTGAAAGAAAAAAGAAAGATGTATATATATATATATATATATATATATATATATAGAGAGAGAGAGAGAGAGAGAGAGAGAGAGAGAGAGAGAGAGAGACCAAACCAGGTACCGATGCTATCAACCAGCCCCAAAGGTGAGGATGAACAGCAAGTCATACAGAAGACCGGTTGTCGCGACTGAGATTCGAACCTATACGAACTCGACTCTCAGCAGGCCCGTGAATGCTTCACCTTTCATCGCCATTATTAGCACCTGTGGGTTTATTTAAATAGGACATAAACCATTATCAGTGTCGTTTACAAAATCTTCCACTGTAAGTTATTCACAGCACCAGCTGCAAGTCCAGCACTTACGAAGACATACATCATTTATCCTGGCAGATGAATGATGTCCCCTTGAAGTCTATTGCCTTCAGCTGGCCCCCCCCCCTGACGTCAGCTAGGGTACTCAGGTGATGTAACCCTCCCCCTCCCTGCTCCCCATCATCATCATACTCCACTCCACCCCTTCCACAATACAGGAAAAGTGGCGGGCAGACCAGCTTATAATCTTCCTCCTGCCCATCCATTATTCATGCCTTCCAGCAACTTGCCTCGGCTCTGTTGTTTCCAGTGTCAACACTGAGCACAAAGACTGTTGTTCCTGGGTCCCACTCCAGGAGAAGCTTGGGGAACTTTGCCCTTTTGTCTGAGAGCATCTGTAATGCATATGTGAGGAGAAGGTGTCCCACACCTGGAATGTAAGACAAGGAAACTTAAAAAGTAAAAGAATATGTGTCGTTTTTTTTTTTTTCCTCTTTTGAGATGGCATAACACTGGCGAGGAATATGTATGTATATATATTTTTTTCTGTCCAGCACTAATGGCTTCCAGAAATATGCGTTTGGATCTGGAATGAAAATGGTGATCATAGAAAGGGCTACAATGGTGACCAGAGAATGGGCGGCGATGGTGACCAGAGAATGGGCTACAATGGTGACCAGAGAATGGGCGGCGATGGTGACCAAGGAATGGGCCACGATAGTGACCAAGGAATGGGCTACGATGATGACCAAGGAATGGGCTACGATGGTGACCAAGGAATGGGCCACGATGGTGACCAGAGAATGGGCTACAATGGTGACCAGAGAAAGGGCGGCGATGGTGACCAAGGAATGGGCCACGATGGTGACCAAGGAATGGGCCACGATGGTGACCAGAGAATGGACGACGATGGTGACCAAGGAATGGGCCACGATAGTGACCAGAGAATGGACGACTGAAATACGAATCATCTCACAGAGCCTGGCTAACCCGATGTGCGCGCGACGCAGACAAACATGTCATATTTTGACAGAGACGAATTGGATGCGGAAGAGGTAAACATAATATCACAAAGCTTATAGCCAGGTGTTTGTGTCTGTGTCTATGAGTGTATTTACCTAACTGGCAGTTAGGCAAATACACTTCGGATGCTGGCTAGCGTGTAATTACCTCTATGTCTTGTAGTGAGGGGGGAGGTATACACTCATCGGTCCCCCTCATATCTTGAAATTTCTTCTCCATTTATTCGCTACTCTACTACTCCAAAAGTACTTCTCTACGTGTTTCTATAAAGCGTTTCTGGCATAATTTCATCTTATGGCTTCTGTTTGTTTGGCCTGCGAACAGCTGACTTTATCTAACGGGCTTAATTAAGTCACCCCTTATTTTTTCTATCTTCCATGAGTGGAGAAATTCATAGCCCCGAACCTATAATTGTAAGTCAGCTGTTTTGATTCTAATATCATGCATGTTGTCTTCGTTTAGATGTTATCTCTCAGTTCTTTGTGCCTCTTTAGGTGGAGTTAGCAAACCTTAGGAGCATTATTCTTATTTTTGCCTACAATTTTCTGTGAATATTTTCTTGAATATTTCCTTATCTATTTACATAATGCAATTCTAAAATTTGCCAGCAAGCAATTTGTATCCTGGAGTCCTGGCGACATGTTAGTTACAATTTCTATTTTCAAGTCCCTTTCAAATACAGATTTCTGTGGCTTATTTGGCGTTTGATAACATTTGTCTGTATTCCTTTCTTATCAGTTTGCTGGGATGAATTTCCTCAAAGGCATGATCAGACCAACTTTGGAGATTGTCTAAGTTCTCTTGTAAGTTGATGCACTCTTCGTAATTCTTTACTTACTAACCGCATGACCTTGACTTCATTCTAAAGCATATTGAAAGTACGAGTCCAATTCTTCTGGCAAGTTATTTACAAAGATCAGGGATAGTAATGGTCCCAGAAAAAAGCCCACTGGCACGCCAATGGTAATCCAAGTCTATTCCGAGAAGACTTCTTGGATATGCAACCTCTGTTCGCTTCCACTATTGTATTTTCATGTATCCATCGAAAGAGTCTCCAACAATCTCCATTGATGGTCTATCTTCTTGACCAGCGTCCAGTGTGAATCAGTGTCAAACGCTTTCTTGCACTTTGGGAACACACAGTCCACTCACCCTTCTCTTTGCTCACAAACGGAGCTCACTCCCTCACAGATGTCTGAGTGATTTTGTCCTCTCCCTACATCCGCATTTGTCTATCACTTACGTGGTTTCTCCTTTGCCGTAGTCACCCATTTGTTCAACAACCATTCTTTCGTATGTGTGTGTGTTTTTACGAAACATACTCGTCAAACAAAACGGTCTGTAAGTACGCGTTTCCTTCGGTCATATGTCTCAGGGATAAGTACAACAATTACCCTTTTCCACTCCCTTAGCACTGTACCTCCTTTCCGACGACATATTAGATATCCTTTTAAGTAACCCATCCAGGTTATCTGCACACGTTCTGGGCACATTCAAGAGACACCTCATAAGAAACATAAGCCTTATTTAGGCCAAGGACTTTCAGTAATCTTCTTATGTCTCCATTAGCATCTGCGATGCTTTTCAAGACCTCAAACCCACTGGCGCTTGGGCTAGAGTGTCTTCCACTGTCATAACACCAGTGAACTTGTCACCGAGATCCTTTGAAATGGCCTGCAGTCATATCTTCATCACAATCTTCGTCACATGTACCTTACTGCGATCTTCCTCCAAGAAGTTGTTCATCTTATGGAATCAGCTATGAATACAAGCTGACTCGGAAGGTCCTTTGTCGAACTCAGTTCGATCCTCCGCGCATAACTTCTTGCAGTTAGGTTCCCTCTGGTTCTTTATTGACTCCGCTAATTATTCGAATCCGGGAGAACGCGACAAGAATGATATCCGAAAATTATGACACACTACTTCTATGTCACCCGCACAGCACTTACTGTTCACAAGGCACCACTTGTGTGTGTGTGTGTGTGTGTGTGTGTGTGTGTGTGTGTGTGTGTGTGAGAGAGAGAGTATTAGTAAACTTTAGGCATGATAAAAGGTTAACAATGCGAAAAACAAGAGAAGAAATGGGAACATTTGTGAAAGGGGCAAATGGGGAGTGATAACAGGTAGTGATGAAGTGAGAAGATGGAATGCTAATTGTATTTGATGATAGAGTTGCAGATGTATTGTGTTTGGGTCGGGGTGGTATGCCAAGTGGGATTCAGGGACAGTGGTTTGATGAAAAGAGAAGAGGTAATGAAAGCCTTGCGGAAGATGAAGTAAGGCAAGGCAGCTGCAGTGGATGGCATTGCTTATGAGTTTATTACGAAAGAGAGTGACCGCATTGTTGATTGGTAAGCTAGGATTGTCAGTGTATGTATGGATCATGCTGATGTGCCAAAGAGTTGGCGAAATGCATGTATAGTGCCAGTGTACAAAGGCAAAGAGGACAAAGGTGAATATCTAAGCTGCATCTTACATGGTACATCCACGTTTCATACACTATACGGATACACAATCACACTGTGGGTATAGAAGGCTAATGACACTCCCATCTAATCTACTTCATATATATATATATATAATATATATATATATATATATATATATATATATATATATATATATATATATATATATATATATATATTTCTCCCGCGCCAACTAGTGTAATCCCTCCGTGCCAACGCGTCTTCTCTGCCCAGAGGTAAAGGCTGAGCACCCACGGGACGGAGGAACGGACCGCTACTTCCCTCCCTCCCAAGGGACGGGGGAACTGACTGCTGCTTCCCTCCCAAGAGACGGAGGAACCTCCACACTTACAGCTTATCTACTTCACACACACACACACACGTGTGTATGTATATATATCTATATATATATATATATATATATATATATATATATATATATATATATATATATATATATATATATATATATTTTAATTTGTTTATGGATGGGGTTGTTAGGGAGGTGAATGCAAGAGTTTTGGAAAGAGGGGCAAGTATGAAGTCTGTTGGGAATGAGAGAGCTTGGGAAGTGAGTCAGTTGTTGTTCGCTGATGATACAGCGCTGGTGGCTGATTCATGTGAGAAACTGCAGAAGCTGGTGACTGAGTTTGGTAAAATGTGTGAAAGAAGAAAGTTAAGAGTAAATGTGAATAAGAGCAAGGTTATTAGGTACAGTAGGGTTGAGGGTCAAGTCAATTGGGAGGTGAGTTTGAATGGAGAAAAACTGGAGGAAGTGAAGTGTTTTAGATATCTGGGAGTGGATCTGGCAGCGGATGGAACCATGGAAGCGGAAGTGGATCATAGGGTGGGGGAGGGGGCGAAAATTCTGGGAGCCTTGAAGAATGTGTGGAAGTCGAGAACATTATCTCGGAAAGCAAAAATGGGTATGTTTGAAGGAATAGTGGTTCCAACAATGTTGTATGGTTGCGAGGCGTGGACTATGGATAGAGTTGTGCGCAGGAGGATGGATGTGCTGGAAATGAGATGTTTGAGGACAATGTGTGGTGTGAGGTGGTTTGATCGAGTAAGTAACGTAAGGGTAAGAGAGATGTGTGGAAATAAAAAGAGCGTGGTTGAGAGAGCAGAAGAGGGTGTTTTGAAATGGTTTGGTCACATGGAGAGAATGAGTGAGGAAAGATTGACCAAGAGGATATATGTGTCGGAGGTGGAGGGAACGAGGAGAAGAGGGAGACGAAATTGGAGGTGGAAAGATGGAGTGAAAAAGATTTTGTGTGATCGGGGCCTGAACATGCAGGAGGGTGAAAGGAGGGCAAAGAATAGAGTGAATTGGAGCGATGTGGTATACCGGGGTTGACGTGCTGTCAGTGGATTGAATCAAGGCATGTGTATGGGGGTGGGTTGGGCCATTTCTTTCGTCTGTTTCCTTGCGCTACCTCGCAAACGCGGGAGACAGCGACAAAGCAAAAAAAAAAAAAAAAAATATATATATTTCAATCGATATCGCGAATTTTTGACCTGCATATGAACTATATAAACAACGGGATGTGGAATATCTTAGTCCCCCTCTATATCACCGTGTATAACATCCACTCAAATACCCCTGCTTAAACAAATTACCAGTCTATGTAAATGATCGAGGCAAGTACTTATGAAAAAAAAAAAGAAAGAGCTACTGTAAATCTCTCTCTCTCTCTCTCTCTCTCTCTCTCTCTCTCTCTCTCTCTCTCTCTCTCTCTCTCTCTCGTTTACTGTGGCTGGTCACTTACACCACCCGCTTGATCC
Organism: Panulirus ornatus; assembly: GCF_036320965.1. Taxonomy (NCBI): domain Eukaryota; kingdom Metazoa; phylum Arthropoda; class Malacostraca; order Decapoda; family Palinuridae; genus Panulirus; species Panulirus ornatus. Next base: position 83,830,019 of record NC_092227.1, read on the forward strand.
ACCACCACACCACATCAGGGAACAGACCATCCCCCGTCTCATCCTATTAGGGCAAAGGTCATCAGGACATTGCAACTTTAAGATTACAATACAATCGAACTCGTGGTCCAACATTCTCCCATGCACGATAATTCCTTAGTTACTTGATCACACTCAATGATAATTTCTTTAATGTAATTCACAGCTGAGAAGCTGTATGAGTGACGGGAGCGAAGAAAAAAAAAAGGAGAAACAATTGGGAAACTGGGAAAGAGGAAGCTGCAGGCTTTTATCTCGTCTTTCGCGAAAAAAAAAAAAAGAATATCTTGAATATTCCAAACGCGGGCTGACGTCTCGTTTCCAAGGCAGACTCGTATATTTCCAGGAGACCCGCCCCAAAAACTGCACAAACTTTGCATCTAAATGGCAAAGATATCTCATGTAATGTCATCGTCTGGCAGCCCGCAGGGAAGAGGAGAAAATTCCGGACTAAATCGTGTGATTTTTCCGATAAGGAGCAAAAAGATACGATATTCCCATTTAAACCTGTGTATAAAAGGCCTTCGTGGTGACCATTCGACTCCCTGTAACTTCCCAGATGTCGAATATCTTATGGGAAAATGACGAGAGATGGAAGACCTTGGCTTGACAGGGTAATGAAGACCGAAGATTGGTCCCACTGAAGGAGTGACAGATAGATATGGCTGCTGAGACTGTAATGATGTTCTAACCGTATCCAGCAAGACGGTGAGGTGTTTGAACACGTATTTACCACAGTAGAAAATGGTATGGAAGAGTCTAAGAAACATAATTATGACATCAGTATCTATCTATCTGTCTATACATCTGTCTGCCTATCTATCTATCTATCTATCTATCTATCTGCGAGGCGTGGGCTATGGATAGAGTTGTGCGCAGGAGGATGGATGTGCTGGAAATGAGATGTTTGAGGACAATGTGTGGTGTGAGGTGGTTTGATCGAGTGAGTAACGTAAGGGTAAGAGAGATGTGTGGAAATAAAGAGCGTGGTTGAGAGAGCAGAAGAGGGTGTTTTGAAGTAGTTTGGGCACATGGAGAGGATGAGTGAGGAAAGATTGACCAAGAGGATATATGTGTCGGAGGTGGAGGGAACAAGGAGAAGAGGGAGACCAAATTGGAGGTGGAAAGATGGAGTGAAAAAATTTTGTGTGATCGGGGCCTGAACATGCAGGAGGGTGAAAGGAGGGCAAGGAATAGAGTGAATTGGAGCGATGTGGTATACCGGGGTTGACGTGCTGTCAGTGGATTGAAGCAGGGCATGTGAAGCGTCTGGGGTAAACCATGGAAAGCTGTGTAGGTATGTATATTTGCGTGTGTGGACGTATGTATATACATGTGTATGGGGGGGGGGCCATTTCTTTCGTCTGTTTCCTTGCGCTACCTCGCAAACGCGGGAGACAGCAACAAAGTATAATAATAAAATAATAATATATATATATATATATATATATATATATATATATATATATATATATATATATATATATATATATATATATATATATATATTGCCTACTTAGTTCCTGCTCCTACTGCAGCTACTCTTTAAAAGTACAACTGTTCCTGATCTAATATTGTCATATATATATATATATATATATATATATATATATATATATATATATATATATATATATATATATATATGAAACATGAAGATAGAAACGGGATGCCAAAGGATCCCTAAATAATCGGAATGATGGTAGAGGACAAAAGAAATTTCATCCAGCAGAAACCCCACCTGACAGAAACCCCATGCAATTGATATCCCATCCAACATATGGACTTTTTCATCTTTCCCATTCCTCATATCTAGTCATCTCACTTAGACATATATTATCTAACATACAAAAGAAGAATTACTGACTTTAAGGGCATTGCCACTAGTCCACTGTGTCTAGAATTATGCAAATCAGGTATTGTAAACAAGTGAAGGAGAAAATATTATTCACAATTGCCCTCATGAAACGATTAGGTTTTCGAAGTCTTTTGTGATCTATGTTAACAGCTTTCAGTTAGCAAAGACTACAGTTAAATTATATGCATAAATATGTCTGCAAACTCTATCTACAGGATTGGTCCAGCCACAACGAAGCGAAGTATGACGTGTTTTGTACTGAGCGATTCTAGCCATCCAGAGACGATGCCTTTGGGCAGTACAGACCAAGAGCCAGAAATGATCTGGCAGCAATACACCGGAAGGATCCCCAAAGGCACGTACGTATCTGCCTCACCACCAACAGGGAAAGAATGAATGGCAACTTGAGTATAATACACTATACACTGGCCGGGAAGATAAGTCTGTTCCACAAGAAGATATTGGTTCACTGTAGCTACAAATCAGGTTAAGGTTCGTCCAAAAGGTTTGTACAAATCGTTGAAACTGAATAGTACACATTTTCGCCGCTGCCATAACTGGAGCGCTGTGTCCCAGGGTGTTGAAGTAGAGGAAAATGAACAACAGTAGGACGAGAGAGATGTCGAAGAAGACTGAAGTAACTAAATGAGACGTAATATGTAAGACCAAACGATTATATTGGAAGATTAATCAAGTCTGTCAACACACAGTCTAACACGATATGTTTAAGCTTTATTTTCAAAACCTCTTGTATGGGGCAGGTGCATTTCGAATCTTCAGTACGTCTTCCGAAACTCTTGAGAAGGTTTCTTAGAGTAACGCTGTAAATTGGGAGATATAAGCATATTTTCATGAGCATATCTATACTGTGAGCCACTGCAAAGTATCAAAAATCAAATGATATTTTCAATGCATATTCCTGTCCTCTGGGTTTTCTCGTGCAGGTTAAATGAAGTTCATGTTCTTATTTTAAGAGTTCATAACGACCCAGAGGCTCATGTACCAACAAAGCTCATTCAGAGACTCATCCAGAGACTCATCATTACAACTTTCTGCTTCAAGCAAGACAGACGTTCATTCTACTTACACGTGATATTTTGTATATACTCTCTGAAGAAGTTTCCTCCTATGAAAATATATTGAGGTTAATATTTCTAAGATCGTTTTTGATGAATGTTATGATGAAATATGGGCTCTAAGGCTTAAAACTAATACTTTGGACACAGCTGTCAAACTTCCCGTTGAGAATCTTTATCATCTGGTTGAAGTTGTCTTGTGGAACGGAGTGGTGAAAGAAGAGAAGTTGATCAAGATGTTCATAGATTTTCAGTCAAAACGTATTTCTCAGATTGTTTGACCGAAGACGTATTTCTATCCACCTTATGGCTCAAAGCAAAAGGTCCGTGAGGACGAAGGGTCTGTGAAACCCTGAGGTATGTGAGAGCCAGGGGCTTAAGAGAGCCAAAAGGCCTGTGACAATCTTGGGTCTGTGAGAGTCAAGGGTCTGTGAGAGCCATAATGCCAGAGAGAACCATAAGGCCTGTGAAAGCCAAGGACCTAAGAAAGCCAAGGGTCTGTGCGAGGCAAGGGTTTGTGAAAAGCAAGAACCAGTGAAAGCCAAGGGCCTGTGAAAGCCGGGGGCCTGTGAAAGCCAATGGTCTGTGAGAGCCAATATTCTGTGAGAGCCAAGGGTCTGCGAGAGCCAATATTCTGTGAGAGCCAAGGGTCTGCGAGAGCCAATATTCTGTGAGAGCCAAGGGTCTGCGAGAGCCAAGGGTCTGCGAGAGCCAAAGGTCTTTGAAAGTTAAGGGTCTTTGAGAGCCAAGGGTCGACATCCGTGAGGAGGCAACAACATCCACCAAGCTCCTCGTCTCATCTCCTCAGATCACAACTCGGGTCACAAGAAACCCTGGGAGTTTCTCAGTCAGTAAGTCTCAATAGCGAGTCTCTAGTGGTCTTTACCACGCCTCTCAAGACACGTTAATTGCCACCTGGCGACTAATGCGGCACCAGACCCATCCAGCAGAGTGCTCTGATTAATCTGAAATGCCTCTTGATTAATTTGAGTAAGAGGTTTTGATAATCATTTCAAACACCAGATGTGTAAGATCATTATC